>NC_082719.1:105327207-105627207 GCF_030144855.1 Hypanus sabinus | reverse complement strand
GTAGAAAGAACCAGCTTGCCACTTGCAAGGAATTATGGAGCTGTGTTCTCAGATCCCTCTGTTCTACCACACTCCTCAGTGTCCTATTGTTCACTGTATAAGACTTGCCCTGGTTTTCCTCCCAAAGTGCAACATCACACACTTGTTCGCATTAAATCCATTTTCAGCCCATTTTTCCAGCTAGCCCAGATCCCACTGCAAGTTTTGGTAGTCTTCCTCACTGTCCACTACACACCCAATCTTGGTGTTATCCACAAAATTATTCACACACATCATCCAGATCATTGATAAAGATAACAAACAATTGAGCCACGTGGCACATCACTGGTCACAGGCCTCCAGTCAGAGGCAACCACTCACTGTAATACCTGGAATATAATTTTTTCCAGTTTTTACAACATTAAGACTGCTCCCTCTTTCATAGAAAATCAGATTCAATTAGCACTTTTAGGCATCTTCGCAATAGTATTCCAGCTATTGTGAAGTTAGGAATAGAAAAGTAAAGATGGGCCTGTGTTTTGGCTATTACTAGGAAGTCACAGAGTTACAAAAAAGTACAGCAGAAAAACAGGGCATTTGGCCCAGCTAGTCCACGTCGCACCATTTAAACTACCTATTCCCATCGACCTGCATCGGGACCAGTTTGCCATACCTGTGGCATCCATGTACCTATCCAAACTTCTCTTAGATGTTGACATTGAGCTCACATGCACCACTTGCACTGCTAGCTCACTCCACACTCTCATGACTCTGAGTGAAGAAGTTGTTCTTCATGTTCCCCTTAAACTTTTCAACTTTCACCATTAACCCATGACCTCCAGGTGATGGTCATGAATAGTTATTAAAAGCAATCCATTAGACTACCATTTAGTCACTTACTGATGAGCTCATGTAAATAGTGGAAGTTTTCACTGAAAAGAGACAGGAACAGGACAGGAGAACAAACAATTCAACTCACACGCAGATTTATCCTACAACGGTTAAACAATGTAAGTTGGCTTCCAACATCGAAATGACAGCAACTCAGTTTTAGCCCATAACAGACAAAACATACCAATCCAACAAACCTATGATTATTTCTATGCAGGGAGTCATTGAGTAATTTTTCTCATATTCTTGATTAAAAATGCTGATTTGAATATAAATGAAGGCTAAAGATAGCAGACTTTTGACTTGTTGGTGGGTGAAGATAAAACTGCTTTATCATACTTCAATGTGAAAGCAAAATAGAGCAAAAAATCAGAAAAATTAAAAGAAACACGGCTAGCACTCAACAGATCCAATAGCATGAGAAAAAAAAGGGCTAACGTTGCAGAAATGTACTTTTTTGTAAAAAGCGACTAAATGTTTAAGGGGTATGGAGTTTTGAACAGAAGCTTGGAAAATTGGAACAAAAGGGGAAGGCAGCAATGAACAAATGATTAAAAGGCTAACAATGCAAAGGAGATAGCAATGATAAGTTTACAAATAACTGGATAAGTTCAGAATAGGTGGAAAAGCAGGAACATCATTGTTAACTGAAATCAGTAAAAATGGAAGTTCATGGTATGTTTTGAAACTGATGAATTCAATGTTGAGTTCATAAATACCAAATGGCTCCAAGGAAAATACTGTCAACATTGCTTCAAAATTTCTATCCCTCGTTCTCTTTTTGACGAACTTTTCTAACCTCCATCTTTTCTGCTCTTATTCTCAACTTCTATTTCTCCAGAAAAAGGATCGCAAGATCAAGCAACTGTGGCATGAAAAAGATTTTTTCCCCGCAGTTGATGGCCTCTCATTCTGATGAGATTGGTGCCAAACAGATTGGCACTACATCCACAAATTTCTCTTGCAGAGAATATTATGCCAACTGTTGTTTCTGTACCACTCCTTAAAACAATTTCCATAACATAAATTACTTCCTTTTAAAAAAACTGAAATTAGTGATCATTGAGGGGTTGAAGGTGGATAAGATTGGTTATTCTGGTAAATGGTCATGAACAAGAAATGTCAATTGTTTCTCTCTCAACTCACTCCTAAATGTAGTCCAAATTATACAGCATGGAAATGGGCCCTTTGGTCCAAATCATCTGTGTTGAACAAATCATCCAATAGTCAGATTTGCCTATTTATCTCATATCCTTCTAATTCTTTCCTATCTCAATGTCCAAAATGCCCTTTAAATATTCTACCCACCACAAACACTAACTCTGGCAGCTCATTCATATACTCCCACTCTTTTGCATAGAAGCTACTCTTCAGGTCCCTTTTAAATCTTTCCACTCTCACTTAAACCTATGCCTCTAGATTGGACACCCCTAACCTGAGGCAAAGACTGTAACCACTTTGTTTATGTCCCTTCATTTTATACACCCATAACCTCTTGTGTTTCAGGGAAAAAAAGCAGCCCATTCAGCCTCTCTTTATTACTCAACATGTCCAGTCTCAGCCATAACCTTGTGAATCTTTTCTGCATTCTTCCCAGCTTAATAATATTCTTTACCCAGGTGCTCAGAGGTCCTTCCCAATTTCACTCTCACTATCACTGAACTGCTCCCACAACCTGTAGACTTACTTTCAAGGACTCTTCATGTTTGCAATATTTATTGTTTATTTATTTCTTTTTTATTTTATTTTGTATTTGCACATTGGTTGTTTGTCTGTCCTGTTACGTACAGTCCTTCATTGACTCTATTATGTTCCTTGTATTTACTGTGGTTGTCTGCAAGAAAACAAACCTCGCATATAGTGACAAATGTATGTACATAAGACAATTAATTTACTTTGAACTTTGAGTACAGTATTCCAAGTATGGTCTCACCAATATGTACAACTATAATATGACATTCCAGCTCTTCTACTCAATGCCTGATTGATGATAGCAAGCATGTCATATGCCTCTTCACCATTCTGTCAACCTGCATCGCCACTATGCACTTGTGTACCACGGTTGCGCTGATCACCAACAATCCCTCAAGGCCCTGTCATTTATTGTCCTGGTTATTCTTCCCAAAGTGCAACACTGCAAACTTGTCAGAACTAAATTCCATTTACCATTTCTTACCCAACTTCCCCAGTTCATCCACATCCTGTTGTAATCTCAGATAACCTTCACTCTTTAGTGCAATTTATATAACTAACACACACACACACACATACACACACGCACACTTTATTTCCTCCCCCTCCATTTCCACCAACACTCCTACCGTCCAATGGGACTGATTAGTAAATGTGTGTGTTCTGGAAAGTGAATGCAGCATTCAACAATCAAATTGTAAAATATATAGGTCGGCCCATTATATTTGTGAAGAAAAATAGATTTTTTTTTCCCCGGTAGACCTTCAACAAGCTTCATTAAAATGCATTAAAACTCAAAAAGTCAAGCCCTAGTTATACATGAGAACACTTAGTTTGTATCTACGTATAATAACCTCCATTATTTCATCCAATCTCCATCTATGTTTTTATATAATTCTTTTGGTTGGTTATCGACTCCATTCATGACTCCTGCTGTAACTTGCAATTCATAAAAGTTCACTCATTTTTCATAATATATTTTTCTAAGAATCTCCATTCTACAGACAAGTATTAGAAACCATCCAGTCCATCATAGGTAAAGCCCTCCTCATCACTGAGCTTATCTACATGGAGCAGTGTCACAGTAAAGCAGTATCCATCATCAAGGAACCCATGACCCACTCATGCTCTCTTCTCACTACTGCCAACAGGGAGGTGGTACAGAAGCCTCAGGACCCACAATAACAGGTTCATGAGCAATTATTCCCCCTCAAACATAAGGCTCTTGAACTAGAAGGGGCAATTTCACTCAACTTCAATCATCCCAACACTGAAATGGTTCCATAACCTATGGACTCACTATCTCATGTTCATATTTTTTTTCCCCATTCTTTCACAGTATGTTATCTTTTACACATTGATTATTTGGCCGTCTTGTTGGGTGCAGTCTTTTGTTAACTCTATTGTGTTTCTTGTATTTACTGTGAATGCTCACAAGAAAATGAATCTCAGGGTTGTACATGGTGACATAATTGTACTTTGTTTCTGGGACAAAATGGTGGTTCAAAGTAAATTTATTATCAATGTCAGTGTCCCAAAATTTAAAAAAAAATTCTCTTTCCCAAACTATTCCCTTATTCATGTGCTGATGTTGCCAACATGTTTGCTCCCATATCAACCTGTGCATAATAAACCACAGAGTATGGGACAGGACCACATACTTCAGCAGACTGTGATACCATCAGGTTCAGAGGAGGTCTTAAACCTGAAGACAAACTCAGAGGTATATCCTATTCCAATGAGATGAAATTCTTCTCTCAAGTGTGAATTTTTGGAATTCTCTACACAGTGAAATGCAGGGACTAGAACAGTAGACAGACTGAAGGTTGAGACAGACAAAAGGAATCAAGAATTAAGTCCAGGCATTTTAAGTGGCAATGTGACCAAGAATACACCAAGAATGGCAGGGGTGGGACCCATCGTTGTCAGAAATCACTTTGATAGGGTTATATTACAGCTCCTAACAGTCAGGAGGAATTTGAGCAATGTGTCAAGAAATTGGTAGAAGGGTAGTGCTAATGAGAAAGTTTCAATTTTCCTGTCATTGATTGGACCACCGACAGAGTAAATGGCCGAGATGGGGTGGAATTTGTGAAAAAAGAGAATCTGCAGATGCTGGAAATCTTGCACAAGTCCCTCAAATTGTTGGAGAAATTCGGCAGGTCAAGCAGGATCCATGCAAAGGAATAAATAGTCAATGTTTAGAGCTCAGACCTTTCATCAGGATTGAAAGGGAAGAGGGCAGAAGCCAATATAAGGTGGGGGGAAGAGGAGGAGTAGTACATGGAGGGTTAGAGGCTGAATGCAGGCAACTGAGACAAGTAAGAGGGATGGCGTGGTCAGCATGGACCAGATGGGCAACAGGGCCTGTTTCCACAGTGTATATTCTATGACTTGTCTTTAGATCTTAGGATGCTTATATAGGCATGAAAAAGAATAATATCATTAGGGCAACTATATACAAAAGGAGGGGTGTATGGGGAGGGATAGCATCTCTGGTTGAAGGGGCTTGTCATGTCCATTCCAGAGCAGCTCACTCACCTTTGGTCCCCACCAGACACTCAGCTCTAACCCGTGGCTCCAAGTAGCTGTTTACATGTGACAGCAGCTACACCGATACACTGTTTCAACAGGCAGCTAAACCAGGTAAAGGTAGCCGGCCAGCCATACATCCTGGTGAGATAGGGACATACCTATCCTAACACGTAAAGTCAGCTCCAGCAGACTGGGCGGATGAGATCTACTGTGAGAGTCAATGTCCTGGAAGGCAGGTGTATATAAGACCATAAGAAATAGAAGCAGAATTAGGCCATTCAGCCTATCAAGTCCACTCCACCCTGCCATTCCATCATGGCTGATCCCAGATCCCACTCAACCCCATACACATGCCTTCTCACCATATCCTTTAATGCCGTGACCGATCAGGAAGCTATCAACTTCTGGCTTAAATATACACATAGACTTGGCCTCCACCGCAGTCTGTGGCAGAGCATTCCACATAGTTACTACTCGCTGACTAAAAAAAATTCATCCTTACCTCTGTTTTAAATTTTGAGGCTGTGTCCTCTACTTCTGGATACTTCCACCATAGGAAACATCTTCTCCACGTCCCCCCCATCTATCCCTTTCAACATTCGGCTGGTTTCAATGAGATCCCCCCTGCATTGTTCTAAATTTCAGCAAGTATAGGCTCAAAGCTGCCAATCGCTTCGTTCATCCCCAGAATCATCCTTGTGGACCTCCTCTGGACCCTTTCCAATGACAACACATCCTCTCTGAGATACGGGGCAAGCCCAAAATTATTGATAGTTCTCCAAGTGCAGCCTGACTAGTGTCTTATAAAGGTTCAGCATTACCTCCTTGCTCTTAGTCTACTCCCCTTGAAATTAATGCCAACGCTGTATTTGCCTTCTTTACCAAAGACTTATCCTGTTAATTAACCTTCTGGGAGTCTTGCCTGAGAACTCCCAAGTCCTTCTGCACCTCTGATGCTTGAACCTTCTCCTTATTTAGATAATAGTCCGCACATTTGCTCCTTATATCAAAATGCATTAGACGACATTTCCCAACACTATATTCCATCTGCCACTTTTTTGCCCATTCTTCCAATTTGTCTAAGTCCTGCTACATCGCATTGCTTCACCTATCCCTCCATCTGTCTTCATATCATCTGCAAACTTTGCCACAAAGCCATCAATTACATTATCTAAATTATTGACAATCTGACCCGAGGAACATCATTAATCACCAGCAGCCAACCAGAAAAGACCCGTTTTATTCCCACTTGCTGCCTCCTGCCTGTCAGCCATTCCTCTATCCATGCCAGTATCTTTCCAAAAAAGCCACAGGATTTTATCTCATCAGCCTCATGAGTGACACCTCATTAAATGACTTCTGAAAATCCAAGTAAATGACATCCACTGCCTCTCCTTTGTCCACCATGCTTGTTATTTCCTCAAAGACCAAACAGATTTGTCAGGCAAGAATTCCCTTTACAGGAACCATGCTGACTTTTACTTATTTTATGAGTAGTGTCCAAGTACCCCAAAACCTCATCCTTAATAATAGACTCCAACACTTTCCCAATCACTAAAGTTAGGGTAATCTGCCTGTAACTTTCTTTCTTTTGCCTTCCTCCCTTCTTAAAGAATGGAGTGACATGGTGATCCACTGCAACCAAGGAAGACCCCAGCTTGTAACACATGTTCCGACTGACTGGACCCGGACTTCTGAGGCCAAGAGAGGGGAACTGCCCCAGTGAACAGCTTTTCCACTTTAAAAACTCTCCCGCATAGGTCTTTTGTTATGGTCAGACACAATGGACAACCACGACATACACAAAAGGATTTTACTTGGGTAAACTGGAATCAAATACTTGTCAGTAAAATAGTAAAAACAAATCAGTCTCTCATTGGAAACTGATTTATCAACAAAGTGGACATCCGACCTTGATAGGAAAGTAACATTTACTGGTGAATGACTAAAGATAGAGGTTAATTAATACAAGACAAATAAAAGAGCCTTGCCCCATAGCAATTTCAAGGTGCATAACAGAGAAACAAAATAAATATGGAAATTCTAAGGGAGACTTTAAGAAATTAAGACAACTAAAGAAACTATTACACCAGGGTATAATTGGTGAGGAAAACATAACTAAAAAGCAAAGTTAGCTGTTGTTGAGGAAAAAAACAAAGAATTTGACTGCTAGTTAGATACAAGACGATTTAATGAAAAGAACTCACAACTATTCAGTGACGATGAGTCTGCCTTAGGACCACAAACATCAAATGACTTCAAATTGATACATTTTTTACTAGCCAGCTGAACTCCAACTTTGTCCCTTTTGGCCTTTCAAATTACCTCCGTTTCCTTTCTCTTGGAGTCACGAACAAGCCATCAAATGCAAACACTTTCACCCAGACCCTCCAAGTGTATACTACAACTCCATGTTTGAATTTGCAAGGAGTGTTTCAGTCCATATTATATCAATTACATTACTGAGGACATTATCCACAGGATGGTGAATCTGTGGAATTCATTGCCATGGATAGCCGTGGAGGTTGAGTCACTGGGGACATTTAAAGTGAAGGCTGATTAGTAAGGGTGTCAAAGGTTACCTGCAGAAGGCAGAAGAATGAGATGCAGAGAGATAATAAATCAGCCACAATGGAATGGCTGAGCAAACTCAATATGCCAAATGGCCTATTTCTGCTCCTATGTATTATGGTCAAATGGCTTTATGGACATTTACTTATAATACAGTACTATATCAGAAGGCCTGCTTAAGAATAACTGGATTAAGCTAGACCCCATTCTTCAAGGGGGACATTTTCCAAGATGTCTCTCAGATGTAAAAAAATGGTTTACACATTTTATCGGCTGCATTTTAAATTTTTGAGTACTATTTCTATTCTGTTTTGTAACAAAGTGACTGAATGTTGAGCTGGATGCATGCATGTGTGAACATAATTAAGCTAGTACCTGCCAGACACTATAAATTGTCAGAATAATACACATATCTCATCAATCAAGCATTCCAAAGCAATGACCACATGACCAAATAACAAATGCAGCTAAGTCTCACTTACATAACTGTTAAGTATTTCCAAAAGTGAGAATGAATGCGAACTGGATGACTTGGAGGAAATGCATTTAGTATTCCACAAGGGAATGCTAAAGCTTCTTGTAACCAATAGTTTTAATTCTGTCTTCCCCTTATTCTACACTACAATGTTCTTGACCTTGTGTTATTCCAATTTTTGTGTTGTTAGTGAACTTGATTATCAGACTGCTTGCATTTTCATTTGACACATAGTCCCATCAGCAATCCCACTAGTACATATCAGAGTTCCAGTCAGAGAAACAACCCTTCACCACTGCCCTCTGTCTCCTAGCACCAAGCCTATTGCGGATCTAGGTCGCCAACATGCCTCAGGTCATGTACTTCAACCTTATAGATCAGTCTGCTGTGGAGAATATGTTTCAAAAGCCTTGCCTACTAAGTCTATTGCCCTGCCTTCAATTTTCAGAGTTAATCTCAACAGAAACTCATTATTACTAATTTATCAAGATTTATGCAATGGGATTTTCCCTGCACAAAACTATTATGATTCCCTTAGACATCTTTGCTCATTTCCAAACGAATATCCAGTATTTTCTCTACCACCAATGCAAAGCTCACTGGCCTTTAAGTCCTTGAAGAAAGGGAATAATATTCACTATCTTCCACTTCACTGGCCTGTCTCCAAAGGCTAATGAAGATGCAAACCCAGCAATCCCTTCACTTGCTTTCCACAGTATCATAGCATGCTTACCATCAGCCCTTTGGAATCTACCCACTTTTTGTTTACATGTTGTCTTTCCTGATGCAAACATGTTGCAGGATAACTGTATCCTTCTCCTAACTTCATTCTATATCTTTCTCCTTAATAAATATTGTTAAGAATTCAAGACCCCATTTACATCTCCTGGTTCCACAGTTTCCCTGTTGGCCTCTGAGTGGATTCGCTGATTCCCTAGATATCCTCCTGTTTCTAATAGATTTAGAGGCAACTTTGTGATTCTCCATAATCCTGCCTGCCAAAGCCATGTTCCCTTTTTGCTCCATCTTTAAGATTTTAGTTTTATCTCAATTTCAATTTATCATTTCACTTGTTTATACCTCTTCAGTATGCCTCGTTGTTTTGTTACATCTTAACACTTTCTATACTTCTTCCTTAATCCTCCTCCTTTTGACCCTATAGGGTTTCCTTCTGATCTTCCCTCATCTTCAGTTCTTTGAATTTATTATTCCCAGTTCCTATAAACATCAGTCTGAAATAAATTGCCTTCCGCAAAAGCTACCTGACCTGCTGTAAATGCTTAAGCAATTTTAACTCATCTCCAAATTGCAAACAAACTCCAGTATCACATCTCCAACCAAACCTCAATTTTATGCTGTAGGTCATAGAGTTAAACAGGTCCATCAACTGCCTCGGCAAATTAAATACTTCTTAAAATGCTAGAGAGTGCCTGCCTCTAATCACCCTCAGCTAATGCGATCACCTTCTGGCATGAAAAATTATTTTCCCGGATCCCCTCTAAATCTCTATCCTCACCTTAAACTTATGGCCTCTGTCAGCCACAGGAGAAAATTTCTTAACATCTACCCTATCAATATCTCTCAATTTTGTGCATCTTTATCAGAGTCCCCATTGGCCACTTCTTCAGCCTATCTAGTCTCGCCTCAACTGAGACACTATCTTAGCCTACATGGTGATGAAACTGCTCTGCAAATTCCTCTCAAAACTAACATGACCTGGAAATAATTGTTAACAGATGAAGATTAATAAAACAAAATTAATTTAAGGGCAAATTGATGCTTAGCACGCACAATGCAGGAACCTGCTAGTTTAGATTACCTGAGTTTAGAGGCAAGTCATAACTTTGTTAGCCTAGGCATGGACATACTTTTGGAAAAGGAAATGTAGAGATTGAACTAGTTTTACCAATGATAATTCAAGAACTGTTGATCAGCATAACAACAACAGACATCTCCTAGGGCTTTTGGGTCATCTTCTAAATTGATAAGATTTTTTTTCTAGAAAGATGTTTTCCTTATTTGCTCTGACATTCCTATTTGTAGATGGTTATGGTTTCAGGCTGATTAGCAGACATTCATTATTCATATACATTCATGGCTCAGCATTGGGAGTTACTTATTTTCTCAATGCCCACTAACAAACAAAAATGAGTGGGCCACCATTTTATCTTGGTGGAGTACTTTAAGTCCGTGCTAAAATTTTCAATCAGATTCCACCATGATTGTCAAGAACCAAATGTAAAATAAAAATAGTAAAGATGTACCTTGGAATATTAGAATCAAAATCTTAAGCATACAAGAACAAACCAAAAGTCTCAGTACCATAGAAGTACTCAGCTGTCAGATTTACCCATCATTTATAAACTGGCCAGCAGTATGTAAAAACAGTTTGCCCATTATTACATCTATACATTGCTATCAGAAATAGAAAACAAGTCCAAGTTTGTGATAAGTTAACAATTTTTTTAATTATGCCACTTTTTAATTGCCACTAAATTTAGTTCTTTTTGGAAAAACTTACATTTGTTACTTGCAAATAACAAATTGATTTTTCCCCACATAGTGCATAGTGAAAGAAAGAAAAATCCTAGATGTAAATATTGGGTACATCTGCATCTGGAAAGGAATACATTACACCCACTTTTCAGATGTTGATGGACCTCTATACTTTAACCACTGCTTTGTTGCATATTTTTTTAATTTGCCAAAGACACCAAGAGTGAATTCAAACATTGGCAATTCTAAAATGACCAACACCATTAATCCCAACAGCCCACTCAGTGGAAGAAGAGCTTTTAGTGACTGTATATTCACCTGGTTTGCTCAGGAAAGCTGTAAAGGCCTGTTGTATCCCACTGATCTACTGTACCAGGTGTACTCAGTCCCCAAATTTCAGAGCATGTGCTGTGCATAAAATTAGAAAAAAAAATGGTAAACATGGGGTATGGTGTAGTGAAAAGCTGATGGAGGATAATACATGTACACAAACATAAAATAAATCTCTTTAAATTAAGAAATGTCAAGGTTCCACGCAAACAACATTATTAAAAAAAATTGATTTGTTCAACTTACCATGGAAGTTTATAGCACATTGGTCGTTTTGCCAACAATGCATGCCAGGAGCAAGAGATATTTTCCACCAAATCTACTTCAAAATAATGTTCTTTGCATAAACAAGTAGGCTCTTAAGAAACCTTACTCTACAAAATACCAAACAAAGTATTTACTAAAATAGGGCATTACCTTTTGTTAAATGATGAAAATACCTTTTGAAACATTGAATAACAAGAGCTATGATTTCTATGGTAATTGCAACATTAAAAAGTGACTGTAGAAGTGTATCATATTTTTATCCTTTAATTCAGGTTGTCCACATCCATACAAGTATTCTTCCTCCTCCTATTTACATCTTGCATTGCTTCTTTGAACACTTCAGGAGTTCTACTTGGACTTAATACAGTAGATGATAGATGTGCCAAGTAAATACCTTTGCTGAATCATCTGAAACGATACCATTGAATAATCGAGCCTATTCATCAAAAATGATAGTTGCCAGCACTTGGAGAAAGGAGCATTTGTGTTAACTTTCTACATTCTCCAACACTAAACCCAATGAGTTTGACTGAATGCAGTCACATGTAGTGAAGACAATTAACTTTATGAAATAGGTGCAGAAACAGGCAAACCAGACCAAGTAAATATTCCCACTCTTTTTGCTATGGGGTCTTTCTACCATCCAGTTTGTTCAACAGTGCTCTTTGCAAGGTGATGTTTCAGCTTTCTGTTCTCTTCTACAAGGTCTATTTCCCAGTATGTTGCTAACATTTCTTAGCCCAGCAAAGTACTTTCTTGTCTATCAATTTTCCTATTATTACAGTCTCCCAAAATCTACTATTCTATCACTATTAGTTTTAGAACTAATATCCTTTACAAAACACACAAATTGTTGGAGGAATTCAGCAGGCCAAGCAGCATCTATGGGAAAAAAAAGTACACCTGACGTTTCAGGGTGAAACCCTTTGGCAGGACTTGTACTTTTTTTTAACATCAATGCTGCCTGGCCTGCTGAGTTCCTCCAGCATTGTATGTATTGCTCAGATTTCCAGCATCTGCAGATTTTCTCTAGTTTGTTCCTTTACAAAATGCTACCCATTAAGATTTGCAAAGCTATATTCCCCAAAAAGGAAACAATTCCATTGCAAATATGTCAAAATTTCAAAAGAAATAGCTCATTACTTGAAGCAGATTTTTAATGTGATGTACACAAAAAAATTTTCAATTTAATAAGCAAAATTCAAATATCTCAAAGAAAGCCTTAAGGTCAGAGCCAGAAAACCAAGTGTCACACAAACTAATTTCAAAACATTTCTTAACAATTCAATTTAGTTTACTATTTACTGTATAGTTATAAGAGTTGTTTATTTGTGGGTGGAGCAATCGAGGTAATTCACTTAGAAAATAACCCCACTTTGAAAAGTTCTCAAATGGAAATCTGAAAAAAAAACATTATTGCCGATAAGGGCAAAAACTTGAAATATTAAAAATGGAAGAACTAGTTTCAACTGATAACAAAAAACCCCTTTTTTTAAAAAAAGAAAAAAAGCTCTCCAACTTATTGTCAATTTTAAATCCTTTCCCTTTCAGCACAAAGAATTGCTTGATGTACTCCACTTACTTCTATAGTCACGTTGATACTGAATTTCTCCCAAATATATATCCAATTCTCTGAAGATGCTATTAAATCTACTTTGACTACCTTTTGAACTGAGCTTATTCTAATTCATAAATAATTCAACCATATTGTTGAATATATATATATATGAATATAGAGTTATTTCTCATTTCTGTATTTATTTGACAGCAAACTTGGAAAAAAAACAATTTAATTTCCACTAGTTCAGAGTTAACAGTAAAAACTACGTACTAATTACAAAACATTGCTTGTACTCTCATTGGTAGCAATACAGTAATTGCTTTGATATACTTTTACAAGGAGCACCTGATCTTTGGTTCAGTAAAGAATTTCTCCAGGAATAAGGCTAACTTTAATGCAAGTGGAATATGTGATAAAATCCTCTGGTTTCAGATTTTAATCCTTGTCCAACATGTTCCAAACCATTATCAGAAGCAGCTTCACTGGATAAGGTACGAGAATCAAGATCTGGATATTTTTTTCAGAACTGAAGTTGCTGAGGTTAACTATGGCTTGCATCCTTGAGAAGAACACTCATTTATTTACCCAGTGGAAATATACAAATTTGAAGGAGGGATTGTTAAGCAAATAAATGGGGATGGGGTCAGGAGTGACTCAGTAACTTTAGACATTTGGTCTAGGACAGGGGGTTCCCAACTTTTTTTATACTATGGACCAATTCCATTAAACAAGGGGTCTGTTGACCCCAGGTTGGGAACACCGCCACTTTTCCCCCAAGCCAGAATTTTCAAGTTTTTTCTCTCAGGATAGTAATTAATAAGAGCAATATTACAGATACTTCCACTCCAGCATTTCTGAAACAGATTACCTGCCCAATATCAAAGTGGCTATTTTTTGCATTAAACAGTAAAAGTACTTCAAATGTCCCTTAAATTGTTTCCAGATTACGTTCAACCACCCAGAAGGGGCTATGAAATGCACTACTCAAGATATTTCCTAGAAAATCCCAAGTTTATTAATCCATTTAAAACTGCACAGCACATTAAGCTGCCGATTTCACTACTGATAGAACAGAGTACAACACAGGGACAGGCCATTCAGCCCACAATGTTGTGCTGAACCAGCTAAAAAGCAAATCTAAAACACTCAAACACTATTTCCTCCTACCTTATCCATATCCCTCCATTCTCCTTAAATCCTTTTCCCTGGTAAATACTTAAGTACAAGTACCTCACTCACATTGGATGTGTACTTGCCAGAGAAAAGGTGTTCCCAATTAACACATTGTAGTTCCTGCCTAGTGCCCTCATAATTTGGCCTACAATTTAAAACTCTCTCATAAAGAGCATACCTATCCTGAGGGATAAGGAGCTGTGGTCATTGTTCCTTAACTGTTCATCCACTGAAAGGTCAAGTTACCTGGCCAAGCTCATTACCCAATACCAAGCCCAGTACAGCTCATCTCATTGCACCATCCACATACTGATTCAAGAAACCTTCCTGGATACACTCAAATTCTGCCCCATCAAAACCCCTTATGTTAAGAAGGTCCCAGTTCATATATGGGAAGTTGAAATCCCCATGACATTAGCCCCATTATATTTTTAAACACATTTCCTTAATCTGATTACATATCTGTTCCCCAATATCCCAGATTACACCCTTCCTACTCCTGAATTCCACCAAAATGGACTCAGTGTCTGACCCCTCCATTATGTCCTTTTGAGTGTAGCTGTGATATTCTCCACTTCCTCTATCTTCTAAAATTTCAAAAACCTGCTGCATCAAAAAGCCCCTCTCAACATGTTTCAGCTACAACACTGTAGTTCCACATACTGATCCACTCTTTTAAGTTCATCACCCTTACCCATAATACTCCTAGCATTAAAATATACATACTTACAAACTATCCAACCCGTCATAACTGTTATTTCAATCTTGCCTTTCAATACTTTCCCTGACATCTACCTTCCAATCAGATCCTTCCCTTACACTGACCCGAGGCTCCGTTCCCCCCTTTCTGAAAAACTAGTTTAAACTCCCTAGTAGCCACTCATTCATCCGCGCCATCATTCCATTCCTACCCACAACAGCCCATGGTACAGGGAGTAATCCAGAGATTACAACCTTGAAGGTCCTTCTCTTCAGCCTCTTCCCTAACTCAATACTGTGTAGGACCTCTTCCCCTTTTCTGCCTATGTCATTGATGCCAATATGCACCACGACCTCTGGCTGCTCCCCCTCCCCATTGAGAATATCCTGCAGTCACTCTGATACATCATAGACCCTAGCACCCAAGAAGCAACAAACCATCCTGGTATCTCCTAAGCAGCCACAGAATCTCCTTTCTGTCCCCTATAACTAACGCACTGCCTAAATTTACCCTTCCTTTGAGGCTCAGAGCCAGCAACAGTGCCACCAGCCTGGTGGTTGCTATCATGACCTGATGGGTCATTCCCCTACCCCCAACTTCATTCAGCAGTATCCAAAGGAGTATACTTGTTGCTGAGGGGAATGGTGACAGGAGAATCCTGCACTGAGTTCTTAATCCCTTTACCTCTCCTGGTAGTTAACCACCCACTGTCTGAAGCCTGTATTCTGGGTGTGACCACCTCTTCAAAAAATCTCATTTATAGTACCTTTGGCCTTCCAAATGATCCTGAGTATATCAAACTCCAGCTCCAACTCCTTGACCCGATCAGTCAGTCACAGAAGTTGAGTGCACTTCCCACAGACATAGCAATCAGGGGAACCATAAGGTATCCTGAACCCCATATCTGATAGGACCATTCCATCTGACTTATTTAGACCAAAAAAAAAGGCTGGTCTTTTCTTAACTGTGCCTTCATCTATTTTTTTATGCCAAAGCCTTCATATATCAGTGGCACACTCAAACGATGGCTGCTCCCTTGAGCCCTCCCTTCTATTTGCAGCTGAGGTTACTTTCAGCACCTGTGTAGTCCAAAAATACCGACCTTGCCAAAATCTGTTCTTTTTATCCTTCTCTCAACTTCCACAGAGCTCTGACCCAATACACACTCCTTTTGCCTGAGCCACTGTAAAAAGGATGAGTAAGGAACATTATGAATGTAATATTAGAAAACATTTAGCAGAAAACTGGGTGATCCCTCACATTACCTTAGGAGTATGGTTGGATGTTTGCATTCTTAGTAACCTCTCAACTGATCAACCATTATTAACAACTAGAAATTTTTGTAGAACTCTCATTTCTACAATATTCCAATTTCTGTAAACATAAAGCAAATCATCTGCAAATGCATTAAAAACACAGGCTCAAAAACATTTGTAATTACTTTCTCTCCCTCCTCTTCCAACAAAGTTTGTAACTCAAATCTTTGAGGTCGTGACTTGAGAATTCTGGAAAGACAGATTTCCATTACTTAAACAGCTATACCACAAGGATCGTCTATATCACATTGAGCAGTCTAAGCAGCTTTGACCAATTACTATAATAGGTTACACTCATTTGTACATTTACAATGTATTTTCAGTACAGCAGGTGTCACACAACTCAGTTCTTTATAAGTCAGAAGATAATTCATGATAGAGAATATGAAAAGGTGACACAGAACTCAGTGAGATTTATACATTACAAATATAAAGAACTGAAAGAATATATAATTTACTACTGTTGAATTATATCTGACCTTTATTCTACATTCCATTCTACTAATATTGACCATGTTATGTGTACTATTTTTGTATATTTTATATTTGTATATTTTAAGATTTTTACACTTATCATTACAGCGGGCAGAGCTTAGGAGGACCACAGCACCGCATGACGACTCCTTCGCTCGCATCTTCGGAAACAGCTCTATTTCTATCTTTGATATCTCTCTTTTTCCTTTTCAAAGTTCTTTTGAAGACCCTGACCTGGAGTTACATGTTGACTTCAGTTCTTTGCAAAAATGGGACGCACTCTTGGGGCCTCACAACCAGCCACTTTGCGATATGCCAAGGACGTGGCCTGGAAGTAGCACACCAGGGTGCCAGATTTTCGTGGTTCTGGAGGCGGGTGGACCCAAAGTTGGTGCTGCCGCCACCTGATGCATCATGGGAGAGAAGATCGTAAACAGTGAACTGGCTGCTGGCTGTGTGCTCACAGACCCGAGTTCTTTGGGCATGGAGTTCTGAAAAAGCAACACAACAGACTTAACACCACAAATCAGCGAGTTGTTTGTTATGTTTCCCCTCTTGCTGTGAAACGGGGACACCTCTTTTTCCCTTATTAGGGGGAGAGAGAGAGAGCCTGTGGTATGTTGAATTACCAGGTGAACGAGCAGTCTTTGGGGTACTGCAAGTCTCTATCTTTACTGATGCTTTGCTGCACGCTTGAGTGCTATTGCTTTATTGCCAAAGGTGGGGGGAGTGGTCATTGCCTTACTGCTGCTTATGTGGGTCATGGGTCGGGAGCTTTGGGGTTCTAACATTCAACTGTCATTCATTCTGTGGGCCACTCCTGTGTTTTCGTGAAGAAAAAGAATTTCAGAATGTATTTTGTATACACTTTTCTGACATTAAATGCACCTATTGAATCTATCAACTGCAATAAAAAAGGGAGTAAATTTGTGAATAACAAAGTAAAATGCAAAGAACACCTGAGGAAATAAAGCATAATTTGTACCAGCATCTAAATTTTCTATTCAAACTCAAAAAAAATGTATCAAGTCCAAATCACAATGCCACTCAAGTAATTTTTTTCCCATAGTTGGTAGAAATATTCAACTTTACCTTGCAATGATAGAGTAAAGATCTTTAAAAAAATACACAAAAATAGTACACGTAACAGGGTCAATATTAGTAGAACACAATATAGAATACAAAGACACTTAGTATAAAAACACTTTGGTCTAGATGCTAAGTATTTAGTCTGTTTTGGTATTTACAATAGAGAATGACAACATCCAGGACACTGAGAAACTAATAAATCAGCAACACAGCCTAAGCAAAAGTAATGAAGGTATTAATAGCATAAAGAGTCAAACATCACAAAAACCTCTCAATGTTAGCAAGACCAAGGAAATGATTGCAGACTTCATGAAAGGGAAGCCAGAGGTCCATAAGCCAGTACTCATCAGAGGGTCACAGGCAGAGGATCAGTAACTTTAAATTCCTGGGTGTCACAATCTCAGAGAACCTGTCCTAGACCCATCATACAAATGTACAGTCGGCCCTCCTTATCCCTGATGGATTGGTTCTGGGACCCCTTGCGGATACCAAAAAACGCGGATGCTCAAGACTCTTATTCAACCTGTCTCAATGTGATGGACCTTAGGACCCAGCGGAACCCCGGACCTTATTTAGCTTGTCTCAGTGCGGTGGACATTAGGCCCTGGTGGCAGAGCTCTGAATCCGCGGTGTTTCTGTTCATGAAAATAATCACGATCACAATTGAAAATAAAGTGGAAATAATAAAGTCATTGGAAAGAGTTGAAACACCATCGGTCATTGGAAAAGTGTTAGGCTACAGTTGGTCAAAGATCGGAACAATTTTAAAGGATAAAATGAGAAAGGCCCTGCCCCAATGAAAGCTACGATTGTTACTAAGCAACGCAGTGGTTTAATTATTGGGCTCTGGGGTTTTGGGTTTTTGATCCTCCACATCAACCAGGCACAGATGGACGCTTGGGAGCGATCTGTCACTGGATTGCTCGGCGCTGAAACATACGTTTAAGTGTCTTATATGCATAGAAAGGTAAAATATGTACTATATACTAAGACAAATGTTTGACTGACACTAAATAATACCGGATGTACCTGTTCCGAATTACTTAGTAAGAGAACTTCTGTTTTTTTCTTCCATCCCAATCCATGATATCTTACGCACATCCTCCCGTATACTTTAAATCATCTCTAGATTACTTATAATAACTAATACAATGTAAATGCTATGTAATATAGTTGTTATACTGCATTGTTTAGGAAATAATGACAAGAAAAAAGTCTATACATGCTCCAACAACAAGTGCTGGAGAGAACTTCCAGGTTTTTTCGATTTGCAGTTGGTTGAATTCCCGAATGCGGAACTCGCAGATAAGGAGGGCCGACTGTAATTGCAAAGAAAGCACAACAGCACCTCTACCTCCTTAGGAGTCTGCAGAAATTGAGCATGGCATCTAAAGTCTCGACAAGCTTCTATAGATGTGCAATGAAAAGTGTACTGACTGGCTGCATTATGGCCTGGTATGGGAACATCAATGCCTTTGAGCAGAAAATCCTACAAAAGGGAGTAGATTCTGCCCAGCACATCATGGTAAAGCCTGCCCAACCAATGAGCACATCTACATGAAATGCTGTCTTAGGAAAGCAGCATCCGTCAAAGATCCTCACAACCTAGTCCATGCTCTTTTCTTGCTGCTGCCATCAGGTAGAAGGTACAAGAGCCTCAGGATTCACACCACCAAATTCAAGAACAGTTACCACCCTCTTGAACAAAAAGGGATAACTACACTCATCTACTGAGATGTTCCTATAACCAATGATCTCACTTTAAGGACCATTTATCTTGTTATTTCATGGTCTTGTTATTAACTGCTATTTATTTATATTTATATTTTTCTATGCACAGCTTGTCTTCTATACTATTTACACTTCCATTGATACTGTTTACAATTACTATTCTATAGATTTGCTGAGTATACTCGCAGTTAAAAGAATCTCAGGGTTGTATGCCTATGAAGGTCTCAGTCAACTAGGTCATTGTATATCAAGTGGTAGTAAATCAAGGCAACTGAATTGGCTATGTTGTCTAGAAAACGTTTTGCCACTCATCCAAGAGGCTTCTTCAGTTCTGATCCATGGTGGGTAATGTTCTGGCTTATAAACTGAGTTGTTATAAACTGTATAGCAATCACATGAGGGTCGTTAAAAGAGCTGCAGAGGTAATGAGAGGGTCTTTAGTCTTATCTTTGCATGAACAGAGGTATGAACTGTTGCGAAGACAATGAGGTAGAGATGTTAGGACTGCATTATCAGTAACTAATAAATGGTGTAACACCCTACCCCCCTCTGTTCAGGGATGGGTTTTCCAGTTTGACAAAGATGGCTTCTTTAACCCCTCTTTCAAAACACCTATCCTCCCTGTCCAAAATGTATACATCGTTATCAACAAAGGACTGTCTCTTGTCCTTTAGGTGTAAATATACAGCCAAGTCATGACCTGAGGTGTTAACCTCCCTATGCTGAACCATCCGTTTGTGGAGTGGTTGCTTTGTCTCACCGATATACAGATCTGTGCAGTTCTCTTTGCATATACAATATTGCTCCATCTGCTTGGGTGTAGGGTCCTTGGTGTGGATGAGTTTCTGTCAGAGTGTGTATGTAAGTTTGAAAAACACAGGGATTTGGCGTTTGTTGAAAATCCTTCTAAGTCTCTCTGAAACTCCAGCTATATATGGGATGACTGTTTTGCCATCTGCTTTGCTCCTTACTTCTGTTGGGCAGATGTCCCTGCTGGTTTTTGTTGCTATCTTGATGAAGGCTCAGGGTAGCCACAACTTTTCAAGGCTTCTCTCACTTACACTTCCTGTCTTTACTGTAATGTTAGTGGGCACACTCTCAGGGCGGTTCTGATAACCCCCAACTTGTGTTCTAGTGGGTGATGTCTGCAGGTACTGATCTGTGTGAGTTGGTTTCCTGTAAACTTCAATATCTAGATGTCCATTTTCTTTGATAACTACAGCACAATCTAAAAATGCCAATCTATTGCTCTCAACATCTCCTTGCAAATTTGATGTGAATATCTACCGAGTTGATGTGTTCTGTGAAAGCTTACACATCATGGATTTTGACCTTGACTCAGGTGTTATCCAATGACTGGGTGATGCTCCATGGAAGATGCTCAATGCTGTCCATGATACAATCATGTTTTTACCTGTAGAAGACATCTTTGTATTTGAAATAGGTAACGTTGAGACAAAGATTGAGTGGAGTACATGCCTAATCCCAGTTGAGTGTAGTTCTACTGTCCAGGGTACAATCCTGTTGTAGCCATTTTCTTACTGTATTGGTAGCTTCTGAAGGGGGCAGAAATGAGAATAAAAGACGTAACATCATATGAAACCATAGTCTCTTCTGTTTTCAGCTTCAGATGCCAAGCTTTCTCAACAAAGTCCGAGAAATTTTGGATGTGGTGTGGCACGTTGCTGACCAAAGAGGCGATAATGGTGTTAAGGCATTTTGCAATGTTGTAAGTAGCTGAGATAATGCAGCTCACAATTGGCCAGAGAGGAATTCCTTGCTTATGGATCTTGGGGAGTCCATACAAGGATGGGATGGCTTTTCCTGGATAAAAGCAATGATATAGGACCTGATCATTGACTTTATAATTTTCTCTAAATTTTGCAGTCTATGATCTTCTTGTAGCAACTGGTAGAATCCCCCTTAAGTATTTCAAATAAGAATCATGCATACTTTGTAGTGGTAATTTGCTGTGTTGAGAACAACAGTACACCTACCTTTGTCTGCCGGTAAGACAGTGATATTGTGGTCTTTTTTGAGTGGTGTCAGTGCCTTCCTCTCTTGTAAACTGAGGTTGGATGGGGGTGCTTTGGCGCTAGCATTCACCCTAAATTGTTCTGCTTACGCTTCTAATATATTGTTACTATGGATAGCAGATTCTGTGCTGTGATGAGGTCCACCACTGCCATATGTTATAGAGTTCACACCTCCATTCATGGAAAGACTAATGACCACCTCATTACCCCTACAACTCTTAACAACCCTCATGTGATTGCTATACCTTAATCGACTCAGTTTATCAGCCAGAAAACTACCCACCATTTATTAGAACTGAAGACAACTCTCGGATGAGTGGCGAAACGTCTTCTAGACAACACAGCAAACCCAGTTGCCTTGATTTACCACTGCTTGATACTCCCGGTTGTATGTGGTGACATATATGTAGTCTGATAATAAATGTTACTAAATGAGAAGACAGGAAGGTAGTTGAAGTTCTCTTGATTCAGAAATAGTCCCATTAGATTGGAAAGCTAAGCACATTATTCAGTGGTCTGTGACTTGCCTTTATTATGCCAAGAAATTAAGTACAAGTTTTAGGCGTCATATTACAGGTATATACAGTGCCTATATAAAGTATTCGCCCCCTGGAAGTTTTCATGTTTTATTCTTTGACGATATAGAATCACTGTGGATTTAATTTGGCTTTTTTGACACTGATCAACAGAAAAGACTCAAAGTAAAAACAAATTTCCACAAATTGGTCTAAATTTATTACTGTTGTTAAACACAAAATAATTGATTACATAATTACTCACCCCCTTCAAGTCAGTACTAAATAGATTCACCTTGAGCAGCAATTACAGCCTTGAATCTGTGTGGAAGGTCTCTAGCAGCTTTGCATATCCGAACACTGCAATTTTTTCCCATTTGCCTTTACAAAACTCCTCAAGCTCTGTAAGACTGCATGGGAATCGTGACTGAAGAGCCCTTTCCAAGTCCAGACATAGATTCTCAATTGGGTTGAGGTCTGGACTTTGACTTGGCCACTCCAGTACATTCACATACCTGTTTAGCTTTGGCTTTATGCTTGGGGTCATTGCCTTGCTGGAAGGCATATCTTCTCTAAGTCATAGTTCTATTGCAAGCTGCATCAGGTTTTCCTCCAGGATTTCCCTGTATTTTGCTGCATTCACTTTACCCTCTACCTTCTCAAGCCTTCCAGGGCCTGCTGCAGTGAAACTTCCCCACAGAATGATGCAACCACCACCATGCTTCACGATAGGGATGGTGTGTGGTGTTTGGCTTATGCCAAACATAGCTTTTAGTCTGATGGCCTAAAAGCTCAACTTTGTATTCATCAGAACCATCTTCCAGCTGACTTGAGTCTCCAACATGCCTTCTCGCAAACTTCAGCCAAGAGTTCATATGAGTTTTTTCTAGCAGTGGCTTTCTCTTAGCCACTCTCCCATCTTAGCCACTGAAGCTTCTAACTCCTCCAGTGATGTCATAAGTCTCTTGGTAGCTTCCCTCACTTGTCTCCTTCTTGCACGGTCACTCAGTTTTTCAGGACAGCCTTCTCTAGGCAGGTTTACAGCTGTGCCACATTCTTTCTATTCTTGATGATTGACTTAAGTTCTCCAAGGACTTAGAAATTTTCTTGTAACCATCTCCTGACTTGTGCTTTTCAATAACTTTTTTCACAGAGCTGCTCAGAGTGTTCTTTTGTCTTGATAGTATAGTTTTTGCCAGAAAACTAACTCATCAGCAGTTGGACCTTCCAGATACAGGTGTATTTTTCACTACTATCAATTAAACACCTTGACTGTACACGAGGTGATCTCCATTTAACTAACTGTGTGACCTAAAACTAATTGGCTGCACCCTGTGAGGATTTGGTGTGTCATAATAGAGGGAGTGAATACTTAAGCAATCAAATATTGTGTGTTTTATATTTGTAATTAATTTAGAACACTTTATAGTAGTGGTCACCAACCAGTCGATCGCAATTGACTGGTCGATCTTTGAGACTTAAAATATCTTTTGAGACCCAGTAGATCCCAGAAAAAAATGAAAAATGTGCACCGGGCAGAAAAGACCGGAAGCAAAACCCGCAAACCCAGAAACAACCTCTCCCCACAAACAGCTCTCCACAGAGGGAGCACCATTATCCTAATCGGCATCAACCTATCTTTATAATGCTCACATTACAACACTTCTCTCCCTTTAAATTTCAACATTCCCCAAATGTAAAAGAACTGGGAAACAAAAAACAGTGCTGTCATTAGCTTGCATACCTCTGAAACTTATACTAGTGTCTCAGTAATAGTTTACCAATACAAAACACCTGAAAAACGTGGCATTCAACATTCAATTTAACAAAGGAAACTGTCCATTCAAATTTTCAGTGTGTCAGGAGGTTTGCGAGGGCGCTGTGCTGCAACAGATGAAAATTATTAAATCTAAGTACAGAAGCTGTCTTTCTGACAGACACCTTACAGACCGTCTCAAACTGGCTGTCTGTAGTTATGAGCCAAATTTCAGGAAACTAGCAGAGAAGTATTCAGCCCCCGTCATCACACTGAGCGCAACAGTCAATTTTTATTCATTTATTTTTCATGTTGAAATAAAATTAAATAATGAAACATAGGATTAAAGGTGTTGTAATGTGCGCATTATAAAAAAAGTAATACCAATTAAGATAATTGAAGAATTATCTTAAAAGAAGAAATTTGGCCTGTCCCCTAAAACCCTCACTAATTTTTATAGATGCGCCGTAGAAAGCATTCTTCCAGGGTGCATCACAACCTGGTATGGAAGTTGTCCTGTCCAAGACCGGAGGCTGCAGAAGATTGTGAACATAGCCCAGTACATCACACAAACCAATCTTCCATCCTTGGACTCACTTTACACTGCACGCTGTCGGAGCAGTGCTACCAGGATAATCAAGGACACGACTCACCCAGCCAACATGCTTTTTGTCCCTCTTCCCTCCGGGAGAAGGTTCGGGAGCTTGAAGACTCGTACAGCCAGATTTGGGAACAGCTTCTTTCCAGCTGTGATTGAACAGATCCTGACCCGGATCTGGGCCGTACCTTCCAAATATCCAGACCTGACTCTCGGGGGTTTTTTTTTTGCACCAACTTACTTTCCCTTTTCTATTTTTTATTTATGATTTATAATTTAATTTTTGTTATATTTACTATTGATTTGTACTCCAGGGAGCGCAAGGCACAGAATCAAATATCGCTGTGATGATTGTTCGCTCTAGTATCAATTGTTTGACGACAATAAAGTAATAAAGTAAGTAACATAGCAACACTCCCGCTACGGAAAGCCGCCTGCTTCCGGGGCTGCGGGGCTCCACTTCTGGTCTCTTCTGCCTGGTGCACATGCGAGTGTCTAAACGATTAAGTAGGTCGATCTTGCCTTTCACTAAGGCCGAGGTAGGGAATCTTGGGCTTTCAAGGGTTGGCGACCACTGCTTTATAGTGATCTGTTTTCACTTTGACATGAAAGCATCTTTTCCTGTTGATCAGTGTCAATAAAAGAAGCCAAATTAAACACACTGAGATTCAATGTTGTAGAACAATAAAGCATGAAAAGTTCCAAAGGGCATTACAAGCTGGTGTTGAGAACACACCTGGAATATTGTTGCTAACAGTTGCTAACAGTTGCTAACACACTGCTGCAAGAACATGATTAAACTATAAGGTGCTAAAACAATTCACAAGGATGTTGCTCGGACTGGAGGGTTTCAGGTGCAAGGAGAAATTGGGTAAACCAGGACTGTCCTCCCTGGAGCAAAGAACTCAAAAGTTAACCTTATAGATGCTTATATCATGATCAACATTGATAAGATAGGTGATCATGATTTTATGATGAAGGCAAAAATATTTAAAGGGAAGCAAGATTTTGCAGATGCTGGAAATCTTAAGCAACACATACAAAATGCTGAAGGAACTCAGGAGGTCAGGTAGCAATCTCTAGACGGGAATTAAGAGTTAATGTTTTGGGCCAAGACCCTTCATCAGGACTAGAAAGGGGTAGGTGCCCAAATAAAATGGTGGGGAGGAGCACAAATTGGCAGATGTGTTAAGGTGAAGGAGGAGGTTCACTGGTGGGAGAATGGGGATGAAACAAAATTATGTGAAAAGCTCGGAGGTGAAAGAGGCTGGAGAAATTTGATAGGAGAGGACAGAATACCATGGAATAACAGGGAAGGCAGCAGAGGAACAAGAGTTGGCTAATTAAGAGATGATACACACATTGGAGGAGAAATGAAAGGGTGAGGGCCACCAGAACAAGGGATCAAAAAAGGAGGGAAAGCAAACAGAGTGGACAATTTAGAGGAAGTTAGAAAAATTGGTGTTCATGCCATCAGGTTGGAGGCTGGGTTGTTTGAACACCAGCCAATCAGAATTCGGGAGCAAAAAACATTAAAAAAGTGCTTCACAGTTGTTCTGACATTTGTACAGTGGCCAGAAATTGGGATCCTTTAGCAAGAGCAAATAAAAATAAAGTGGAGCAAGCTTTTGTTGGAGTGGGCAATGTTAGAGCAGGAAATTTGAGGTTTTAGCCCTTTGACATTTCAGTGAGAAGGTTTGAGTGAGAGAAGGCAAAAAGCTGTAGGTAGATATTTTTTCAGCTTATTTGTTTCCTTCTTTATAATTGCAGTTATAGTAGTAGGGATGCCAGGCAGGATAGTTGAATGCTCCTCTTGTGGGATGTGGGAAGGCAGGGAGACTTCCAGTGTCTATGAGAAGTGCATCCAGCTACAGCTTCTAACACTCCATGTTAAGGATTTGCAGGTGGAACTGGATGAACTCCGGAACATTTGGAAGGCTGAGGGGTGACAGGCAGGACATATAGATAGGTAGTTATAGCCAAGGTGCAGGACACAGGAAACTGGTTGACAGTCAGGAAAGGGAAAGGGGTTAAGGAGCCAGTGCAGAGTAACCCCTATGGCCATCCCCCTCAACAGTTTTTATCACTTTGGATACTGTTGGGGTGGGATTGGTGACCTAGCAGAGGAATGTCACAGTGGTCATTGTCTCTAGCACCAAGTCTGTGGCTAAAATGGGAAGAGAAGCGAAGAGGTGAGCTGTGGTGATAGGTTAATTGTTAGAGGAACAGAAAGGAAG
Source organism: Hypanus sabinus (assembly GCF_030144855.1). Taxonomy (NCBI): domain Eukaryota; kingdom Metazoa; phylum Chordata; class Chondrichthyes; order Myliobatiformes; family Dasyatidae; genus Hypanus; species Hypanus sabinus. The sequence goes on along the minus strand of NC_082719.1, from coordinate 105,600,785 downwards.
TTCCGTAAATGAGAATGACAGTCAGACTCCTGGATGGTATTTTGCCTCCCGGGTGCCAGAGTCCAGGACATTTCAATCGAGTACTCAACATTCTTAATTGGGGAAGGTGAGCAGCCAAATGTCATGGTCCATAAAGTTATCAATGATATAGGACGGAACAATGACAAGATTCTGAAAAGTGAGTTAGATGCTATGTTAAAGGACAGGACCTCCAGGGTTGCAATCGCAGGATTGTGACCCATGCTACATGCTAGCAAGACCAGAAACAGGAAGATCGTAAAATTTAACAGGTGGCTAATGAACGAGTTGGCGTAGGATAGAGGGCTTCAGATTTTTCAATTGGCCTCTTCTGGGGAAGGTGGGATTTGCACAGAAGAGACAGTTTACACCTATGTTGAAAGGGGGGCATATCCAAGTGCTAGTACTGCCCGGGGCGCAGGGCGGGGGTAAGAAAAAGTTTAAACTAGAGTTGCAGGGGATTGGGATCTAGACATAGAGTAGATGAAGTATTCATGGAGTATTGTTGTTAAGACCTCAAAGTCAGAAATCAAAAGGTTGAGCATGGTGCAACAAACATTTGAAGTTGCTTATATTTCAGTTGAAGTATACGAAAGGCTGATGAGCTCAGGGCATGGATCAGCAGATGTAATTATGATATTGTAGCCATTAGTGAGACTTGGTTACATGAGAGGCAGGACTGACAGCTCAACATTTCAGGGTTCAGTTGGGTTAGACCTGATAAAGCATAAAGGATTAAGAGAAGAGAGGTCATGTTACTGGTCTGGCAAATTGCCACAGCTGTGCTTAGTCAGGACAGTCTGGAGAACTCACCTAGTAAAGCTTTATGGGTGAAACTGAGAAATAAGGAAGGTACAACCACTTTAATGGGGCTATTATACCACCTAACAGTCTGTGAGATTTAGAGTAACAAATCTGTAGAAAGAATGCAGACTGCTGCAAGAAACGCAAGATTGTCATAGTTGGTGATTTTAGCTTTCCACATATTGGCTGGGACTCCCGTACTGCAAACAGACTGGATGGGATAGTTTGTCAAATATGTTCAGGAAAGTATATAGAAGTCCCAACCAGAGTGTGCTCAATACCCATCTCCTACAACACACACAAAATCCTGGTGGAACACAGCAGGCCAGGCAGCATCTATAGGAAGGAACACTGTCGACATTTCAAGCCAAGTCCCTTCGTCAGGACTGCCAAAGGGTCTCGGCCCGAAACGTCAACAGAGCTTCTCCCTATGGATGCTGCATGGCCTGCTGTGTTCCACCAGCATTTTGTGTGTGTTGCTTGAACTTCCAGCATCTGCAGATTTCCTCAGGTTTGTGCCTCTATCACCTATTAGGGAACGAGACAGGGAAGGTGGCAGATGTTTTGTAGAGGAACACTTTAAATCTAGTGATCATAATGCCATTAGTTTTAAGCTAATTATGGAAAAAAAATAGGTCGGATCCTTGGGTTGAGATTTTAAATTGGAAAAAGGCCAACTTTGATGGTATCAGAAAAGATCTGGCAAGTATAGATTGGGACAGGCCGTTTTCTGGCAAAGGTGTACTTGGTAAGTGGGGGAGGGGGCCTTCAACAGTGAAATTTTGAGAGTACAAGGCTTGTATGTGCCTGTGAGAATAAAAGGCAAGGATAACAGGTTTTGGGAGCCTTGGTTTGAGAGAGATTGAGGCCCTGTTTAAGAGAAAGGGGAAAGAAAGTGCATTCCAGGTACTGGCAGCTACTTGGAGAGTAAGAAACACAAGAGAACAGTTAAGAAATCAGAGGGCTAAAAAAAAGGGATGAGGTTGCCATAGCAGACAAGGTGAAGGAGAGCCCTAAGGGCTTCTATAGATATGTTAAGAGTAAAAGGATTGCAAAGGACAAAATGGTCCTCTGGAAGATCAAAATGGTAATCCATGTGAGAAGTCAAAAGACACGGGGGAAGTTTGTAAAAGTGAGGCAAAACAGCATTGAGGTCATGGACTTCATACAAGTTACAGAGAAGGTGTTTGCTATAATGCTCTGAGGCAAATTAGGATGGATAAATCTCTAGGCTTAAAAGGTGTTCCCTCGAAACCTGGGGAAACAAGTATAAAAATTGCCAGAGCCCTGGCAAAGATATTTAAATCATCATTAGCGACAGGTGAGGTATCAGAGAATAGGAAGATAGCCAATGTTGCTCCACTGTTTAAGAAAGGCTCTAAAATTACACCAGGAAACTATAGTGAGCCTGACCTCAGTAGTGGGAAAGTTATTGGAAGGTATTCTAGGGACCAGATTCGAGTATTTGAATAGACATGGACTGATACGGGATGGTCAACAAGGCTTTGTACATGGTAGGTAGTGTCTAACCAATCTCAGTTTTTCGAGGAAGTTAATGTTTGGATCAATAATTGTATAACCAGAAAAAAATAAATTCCCAGAATTTAACCAAGTTGAAATGATCTTAGAAATCTTCGAGGAGGTTACTAGGAAAGTTGATGAAGGCAAGGTAGTGAATGCTGTCCACTTGGGAATTAAGCAAGGCATTTGGCAAGTTCTCACGAGGTTAGTCAAGAAGTTTCAGCCACTTGGCATTCAAGACAAAGTAATAAACTACATTTGATTTGGGTTTTGTGGGAGAAGCCAGTGTGCAGTAGTGGTTGGCTGCCTTTGAGTGGAGGCCTGTGACCAGTGGTATGGCACAGGGATCAGTGCTGGGTCCATTACTGTTTGACATCTATATCAATGATCTGGATTGATGTAGTAAACTGGATCAGCAAATTTGTGGATGACACCAAGACTGACGGTGTAGTGGACAATGAGGATGGCCATCGTGAGCAGCTGGAAAATGGCAGATGGAATTTAATGCAGACAAGTGCGAGATTTTACACTTCAGTAGGACCAACCAGGGTAGGTCTTACACAGTGAGCAGTAGGGCACTGAGTGTTGTAGAAAAAAAAGGGATGTGGGAACACAGTTCCATAATTAATTGAAAGACCATAACATAAGGGAGCAGAATTAGGCCATTTGGCCCTTCGAGTTTGTTCTGCCATTCCATCATAGCCAACCCAATTTTCCTCCTGGCCCCAATCTCCTGCTTTCTCCCCGTATCTCTCATACCCTAACCAATAAAGAATCCATCAAGCTCTGTCTTAAATATACATAGAGACGGCCTCCACAGCTGCCTGTGGCAAAGAATTTCACAAATTCACCACCCTTTGGCTAAAGAAATTCCTCCTCATCTCCATTCTAAAAGGACGCCCCTCTATTCTGAGGCTATCCTTTAGTTTTAGACTCTCCCACCACAGGAAACATCCTTTTCATATCCCACTCTATCAAGGCCTTTCACTATTCGATAGGTTTTAATGAAGTCAACCCTCATTCTTATGAAAACTAGTGAATACGGGCCCAGGGCTTCATATGACAAGCCATGAAAGTGGTATCACAGGTAGATAGGGTCATAAAGAAAGCTTTTGGCACATTGGCAATGAATCAATGTATTGAAGACAGGAGATGGAATATTATGTTGAAGTTATAAAACACATTGGTGAGACCCAATTTACAATATTGTGTGCAGTTTTGGTCATCTACCTATAGGAAAGATGCAAATAGGTTGAGAGAGTACAAAGAAAATTTACAAAGATGGTGCTGAGACTGCAGAACATGAGTTATAATGGAAGACAGTACAGGTTAGGACTTTATTCAGTAAAACATAGAAGACTGAGGGGAGATATGATAAAGCCATACAAAATTATAGAGGGATATAGGTAGGATAAATATAAGCAGGCTTTTTCCACCGGGGAAGGCTGAGACTAAAATAAAGGTCATGGCTTAAGGTTAAAAGATGAAATATTTAAGGGGAGTATGAAGAACTACTTCGTTCAGAGGGTGTGGCGCATGGAATGAGCAGTTCCCCAGTGCAAATGGGGAATGCGGGGGTCGATTTAACATTTTAGAGGTCTGGGTAGGTACATGGATGGGACGAGTATGGAGGCGATGGTCAGGATGCAGGTCATGGACTCGGCATTTTAAATGGTTCAGCGCGAACTAGATGGGCCAATGGGTCTGTTCCTGTGCTGCAGTTTCTTATGACTATGACTCTACCCAGGTGGAATATGAGGTATTGCTCTTTCAACCTACCCACTTCCTCCTCTACTGCCATGCTGAAACCAAATGCAGGTTGGAGGACCAACACGTGCTGTCATGGTAGTCTCCAACCTAATGGCATAACTTACAATTTCTTTTTTAAGTTCTGGTAACCACTCCCTCAACCTCCCTCTCTGGTTCCCCACCTCCTTCCCTTTAGCTGGCCTTTACACCTAGCCTTAGCTTACCAACTCAGTTTGTAACCTAGGACCTTATCTTTAGGCTGTACTGGTCAATCCTGCCACATGCAGTATGACTTTATTAATTTGAAATGGACTCAACAACCTACACTTAAAAAAAGCAGTGAAATAAAAACACAAAGTAATGATATTTTTTAAGAACAGTTTTTTGTTCAGACATTTGACAGGATTTAAATGGGTCAACAAAAGCCATCAAGTGGCCATCTGTGAGCATAGTCAAGGAGTGGATTGATGGAAGCCTATTAACTGCTCATAGCCTGCTCCACATCTGAGCAGCAATATTGGTGAGGTACAAGTAGTTACGTACACTCAAGAGGTTATGAGGGTCATAAGGCATGGGCTTGCTTCAGTGTGATCCAAGCTGGTGAAATAGAACTTTGCAAAGTGGGAGCAAAACATACTAATTTTAAAAATATAGAGTTGGGAGACAGCAGCAGGTGAACGATGGAGGCAAAACGTAAAAAAAACCCCAGAAGGAACAAGGTGGGGGGGAGAGAAGGGAAGTGTAAAGATTGGAGACAGACTGGAGGGAAATAAGCAGTAACAGCTACCAGTGTTGGATTCTGATAAATACAGTCGATATTTGACTCTCCTTATCCGTGGATTCTGCATGGGCAGACGCAACCAACCGCAGATCGGGAAAACCCGAAAGTTCTCTCTCCAGCACTCGTGGTTTGGGCATGTACAGACTATTTTTTCTTGTCATTATTCCCTAAACAATACAGTATAACTATTTACATTGTATTAGGTATTATAAGTAATCTAGAAATGACTTAAAAGTACAAGCAGTCCCCAGGTTATGAATGAGTTCCATTCCTGAGTCCGTCTTTAAATTGGATTTGAAGTTGGAACAGGTACATCCGGTATTATTTAGTGTCAGTTAGTCAAATGCTTTTCTTAGCATATAGTATATATTTTAACTTTCTATGCATATAAAATACTTAAGAAACATACGTATTTCAATAATTAAACCACTGCGTTGCTTAGTAATAATTGTAGCTTTCATCAGGGCAGGGCCTTTCACATTCTCCATTAAAATTGTTCCGATTGTTGACCAACTGTAGCCTAACGCTTTTCCAATGACCGATGGCGTTTCATCTCTTTCCGATCACTTTATTACTTCCACCTTATTTTCAATCATGATCATGATTATTTTTGTAAACAGAAACACCACGGATTCAGAGCTGCACTGCCAGGTCCTAATGTCCACCGCACTGAGCATGTTAAATAAAGACCGGGGTTCCGCTGGGTCCTAAAGACCACCGCAATGAGCCAGGTTAAATAAGGGACTTGAGCATCTGCGTTTTTTGGTATCCTCGGGGGGGGGGGGGGGGGGGGGTCTCAGAACAAATCCCCCGCGAATAAAAAGGGCCGACAGTAAATGAGGTGAAAATGGGAACATCGGGTGAAGAGGTGAATAGCAGTTGGAATGAGATCGGGAAGAAACAAGTCCTTCTGCTCATGACATTCATGCCAACCTTTCTCACCCTCATCTTGCTTTCCTGTATCAAGACCAGATACTCTATGCTACTCTATGCCTTGCCCTTATAATGTGTCTAAATACTTCAGCGTAGTAACTATCTAATTCTACCACCTCTGGAAGTGTGGTTGCACATAGCACATTTAGATGGAGATGTAACGTCAAGATTTTCACTCATGTATGTAAAGGATGTAAGAAATAAAGTCAATTCAATTCAATTCAAATGAGCTGGTCATCATGTAGGAGATGTATAACAACAGAATGAGGGATATACCCAGCACTAAGTTTGTAATCCTGAGTGGTGTATGATTTCTGCTTCTAATGATGATCCACAGCACCCCTCAGACTCCTACTTTACAACTCGTGTGGCGGTTCTGCATCCATCCCAAGCTGAACAGTGAGAAGTCTCTGTCCCTATCAGGACTGCTCACCTGACATTCCTGTTTTCCACTATGGTCAAAAGCATCTGCTATGGACATACTGGTGAGGGAAATTAGCTTTAGTTCAAATTCCAAAGTTCAAAGTAAATTTATTATCAAAATTCATCTATGTCACCATATACCACCTTGAGGTTCATACTTGCAGGCATTCACAGTAGAAAGAAATACAACAGAATCAATGAAAAACTACAAAAACTGACAACCACTGTGCAAGTGCAAAAGAACAAACTCTGAGAACATGAGTTGTAAAGTCCTTGAAAGTGAGTCTACAGGTTGCAAAATCAGGCCAGTGTTGGGGTGAGTGAAGTTATCAACACTGATTAAGGAGCCTGATGGTTGAGGGGTAATACTGTTCCTGAACCTTTGAAGAAGATGGTGCCAACAAACAACATGACCAAAGATGATATCCATCAGACAGTTCACAAAACAACTACTTTTACTACTACTGCTTCTTCCAAATATAATTCTGCTACTATTGGAATCTGTGATCTACATTTTGAAGGTGTGTTTTTGTGCCAATTGAGCAATTTGGCACTTTGCTGTCTCCGAAGGAGTTCAGTGAGGTTTTGAGCAGAGTGTGCTGCCTGAAGGCCGAGAAGCCTGGAGACATGATCAATTCCATTTCCCACAGATTAAAGCATCAAGAAAGATTGAAATCAATGAGGACGAGAGTGGAAGGCGAGCAGGTGTTCAGCATTGACAGCCTATGTTTGACCGGTCTCTCTCTCTCCCCTCAATGCCACCGGAGGAAGACGTCTATATTCGACCAGATTCTCCCTAGCTGGCAATGGAGGAAGATGCCTGTGTTTGACCAGTCTCTCTCGCCCTCTCTCTCCAACCGGAGGAAGATGCCCATCTGTGGTGCGCACGTCTCTCTCTCCCCCCACCCTCACTCAATGCTGCTGGACTCTTGGGTCTTGGGAAAGGTTAAATGATACAGTTTGTGGATTGGACTCTGTAATTCATGTTATGATGCATTTCTGGTTACTCCTTTTCTTATAGTTATATTGTGCAATTTTGATCATGGCAGACTGACTCTGTAGTTTGCAGTCAACGGAAGCATTGAACTGAACAGAACTAAACTGAACATTCCCAGACCATTTCAATGACTTGGTGGTTTAATGCATTGTATTGTGCTTTTTGCTAATTATTTTGCGGTCTGCTTGATTTGTTTTTTTTTGCGCATGGGTGTTTGATGTTTTCTTTCAATAGGATAAAGACATAGAACAATACAGCACAAGATTGGACCCTTCAGCCCATCTAGTCCTTGCCAAAACCATTTAAACTGTGTACCTCCATCGACCTGCACTGGGGACAATTGGCCCCAATACCCCTACATTCTATGTACCTATCCAAACTTCGCTTGAACGTTTAAGATGAGCTCACATGTAGCACTTGTTCCACATTCTCACAACCCGCTGAGTGAAGATTTCCCTCATGCTTCCCTTAAGCTTTTCACCTTTCACCCTTAACCCATGACCTCTGGTTGTAGTCCCACCCAACCTCAATGGAAAAATCCTGCTTGCTGCTATCTATACCCTTATAATTTTGTATTCCTCTGTTACATCTCCTATCAATCTTCTAAGTTCTAAGGAATAAATCCTAATTGATTCAGTCTTTCCCAGCTCCTCGAGATCTGGCAACATTCTTGTAAATTTTCTGTACTCTTCCAACCTTATTTGCATTTTTCCTCATCAGTATCTTATACAACTTTAACATAAAAGCCCATCTCCTGTACTAATACCTTGATTTATGAAGACCAATGTGCTAAAAGCTTTCTTTACCAAGGGCTCAAGGATATTTCTGTCCTGTGGTTTTCTGTGGGAAGACAAATCTCAGGATTGTACACTGCATACATGAAGTCAGCCCTCTTTATCCGCAGGGGATTAGTTCCGGGACCACCCCCCCCCCCCCCCCCCGGATATCAAAAAACGCAGATGCTCAAATCCCTTATTTAAACTGTCTCAACGCGGTGCACTTTAGGACTCAGCAGAGCCCTGGACCTTATTTAACCTGTCTCAGTGAGGTGGACTTTAGAACCCAGCAGAGCTCTGAATCTGCAGGTTTCTGTTCACAAAAATAATCACAATCACGATTGAAAATAAAGTGGAAATAATAAAGCAATCGGAAAGAGGTGAAACACCATCGGTCAGTGGCTATAGTCGGTCAACGATCAGAACAATTTTAAAGGATAAAGTGAGAAAGGCCATATAACCATATAACAATCACAGCACGGAAACAGGCCATCTTGGCCCTCCTAGTCCATGCCGAACTCTTAATCTCACCTAGTCCCACCTACCCGCACTCAGCCCATAACCCTCCACACCTTTCCTGTTCATATACCTATCCAATTTTACCTTAAATGACACAACTGAACTGGCCTCTACTACTTCTACAGGAAGCTCATTCCACACAGCTATCACTCTCTGAGTAAAGAAATACCCCCTCGTGTTTCCCTTAAACTTCTGCCCCATAACTCTCAAATCATGTCCTCTCGTTTGAATCTCCCCTACTCTCAATAGAAACAGTCTATTCACGTCAACTCTATTTATCCCTCTCAAAATTTTAAATACCTCGATCAAATCCCCCCTCAACCTTCTACGCTCCAATGAATAGAGACCTAACTTGTTCAACCTTTCTCTGTAACTTAAGTGCTGAAACCCAGGTAACATCCTAGTAAATCGTCTCTGCACTCTCTCTAATTTATTGATATCTTTCCTATAATACGGTGACCAGAACTGCACACAATATTCCAAATTTGGCCTTACCAATGCCTTGTACAATTTTAACATTACATCCCAACTTCTGTACTCAATGCTTTGATTTATAAAGGCCAGCGTTCCAAAAGCCCTCTTCACCACCCTATCTACATGAGACTCCACCTTCAGGGAACTATGCACTGTTATTCCTAGATCTCTCTGTTCCTCTGCATTCCTCAATGCCCTACCATTTACCCTGTATGTTCTATTTGGATTATTCCTGCCAAAATGTAGAACCTCACACTTCTCAGCATTAAACTCCATCTGCCAACGTTCAGCCCATTCTTCTAACCGGCATAAATCTCCCTGCAAGCTTTGAAAACCCACCTCATTATCCACAACACCTCCAACCTTAGTATCATCGGCATACTTACTAATCCAATTTACCACCCCATCATCCAGATCATTTATGTATATTACAAACAACATTGGGCCCAAAACAGATCCCTGAGGCACCCCGCTAGTCACCGGCCTCCATCCCGATAAACAATTATCCACCACTACTCTCTGGCATCTCCCATCTAGCCACTGTTGAATCAATTTTATTACTCCAGCATTAATACCTAACGACTGAACCTCCTTAACTAACCTTCCATGTGGAACTTTGTCAAAGGCTTTGCTGAAGTCCATATAGACTACATCCATAGCCTTACCCTCGTCAATATTCCTCGTAACTTCTTCAAAAAATTCAATAAGGTTTGTCAAACATGACCTTCCACGCGCAAATCCATGCTGGCTACTCCTAATCAGATCCTGTCTATCCAGATAATTATTAATACTATCTCTAAGAATACTTTCCATTAATTTACCCACCACTGATGTCAAACTGACAGGTCTATAATTGCTAGGCTTACTTCTAGAACCCTTTTTAAACAATGGAACCACATGAGCAATATGCCAATCCTCCGGCACAATCCCCGTTTCTAATGACATCTTAAAGATTTCCGTCAGAGCTCCTGCTATTTCTACAGAAACTTCCCTCAAGGTCCTGGGAAATATCCTGTCAGGACCCAGAGATTTATCCACTTTTAAATTTCTTAAAAGTGCCAGTACTTCCACCTCTTTAATTGTCATAGGTTCCATAACTTCCTTACTTGTTTCCCACACCTTAGACAATTCAATATCCTTCTCCTTAGTGAATACTGAAGAGAAGAAATTGTTCAAAATCTCTCCCATCTCCCTCAGCTCTACACATAGCTGACCACTCTGATTCTCTAAGGGGCCAATTTTATCCCTCACTATCCTCTTGCTTTTAATATAACTGTAGAAACCTTTCGGATTTACTTTCACCTTATTTGCCAAACCAACCTCGTATCTTCTTTTAGCTTTTCTAATCTCTTTCTTAAGATTCCTTTTACATTCTTTATATTCCTCGAGCAATTCCTTTACTCCATGCTGCCTATACCTATTGCAGACATCCCTCTTTTTCCGAACCAAATTTCTAATATCCCTTGAAAACCATGGTGCTTTCAAACCTTTAACCTTTCCTTTCAACCTAACAGGAACATAAAGATTCTGTACCCTCATAATTTCACCCTTAAATGACCTCCATTTCTCTATTACATCCTTCCCATAAAACAACTTGACCCAATCCACTCTCTCTAAATCCCTTCGCATCTCCTCAAAGTTAGGCTTTCTCCAATCAAAAATCTCAACTCTAGGTCCTGTCCTGTCCTTCTCCACAATTATATTGAAGCTAATGCTATTGTGATCACTGGACCCGAAATGCTCCCCAACACATACATCTGTCAGCTGACCTATCGCATTCCCTAACAGGAGATCCAACACTGCCCCATCTCTAGTCGGTACTTCTATGTATTGTTGCAAAAAAATATCCTGCACACATTTCACAAACTCTAAACCATCCAGCCCTTTTACAGAATGAGCTTCCCAGTCTACGTGTGGAAAATTAAAATCTCCCACAATCACCACCTTGTGTTTATTACAAATATCTGCTATCTCCTTACACATTTGCTCTTCCAACTCACGCTGCCCATTAGGAGGCCTATAATACACTCCTATCAGTGCTACTACACCTTTCCCATTCCTCAATTCCGCCCAAATAGCCTCCCTAGAGGAGCTCTCTAATCTATCCTTCCAAAGCACTGCCATAAGATTTTCTCGGACAAACAATGCAATACCTCCTCCTCTGGGCCCTCCTACTCTATCACACCTGAAGCAACTAAATCCAGGAATATTTAGTTGCCAATCACACCCTTCCTGCAACCATGTTTCACTAATAACTACAACATCATAATTCCAGGTATCAATCCATGCTTTAAGCTCATCCACCTTTCTTACAATGCTCCTAGCATTAAAATAGATACATTTAAGATACTCTCCACCTCCTCGTCTCTTTTCATCCCTAAGAATGCATTCAAATTTATTATCCTTTTCTTTCTTCTCCCCTACATCTTCGGGCTAAGCGCATCCCTTCTCCATCACCTGCCTTTCCTCCCTCACACACTGTCTATTTCCTTGCTCTACTGGTGAACTAACCTCCTCTCCCATAGCTTCCTCAAATTGATTCCCACCCCCCCATCTTACTAGTTTAAAGTCTGCCCTGTAGCCCTAGCAAACCTCCCCGCTAGGATATTGGTCGCCCCAGGATTCAAGTGTAAACCATCCTTCTTGAACAGGTCACGCCTGCCCCAGAAGAGGTCCCAATGATCCAGAAACTTGAATCCCTGCCCCCGCTCCAATCCCACAGCCACACATTCATCCTCCACCTAATTCCATTCCTACTCTCACTGTCGCGTGGCACAGGCAGTAATCCCGAGATTACTACCTTTGCGGTCCTTCTTCTTAACTGCCTTCCTAACTCCCTATTCTCTCGTTTCAGGACCTCTTCCCCTTCCCTACCTATGTCATTGGTACCTACATGTACCACAACCTCTGGCTCCTCACCCTCGCACTTCAGGATATCTTGGACGCGATCAGAAACGTCCCGAACCCTGGCACCAGGGAGGCAAATTACCATCCGGGACTCCCGATCACCTCCACAGAACTGCCTGTCTGAACCCCTGACTATCGAGTCCCCTATTACTATGGTCCTCTTTCTTCTATCCCTACCCTTCTGAGCTACAGGGCTGTCCTCTGTGCCGGAGACCCGGCCACTGTCACTCCCACCAGGTAGGCTGTCCCCCCCAACAGTACTCAAACATGAGTATTTATTGTCAAAGCGTACAGCCACTGGGGTACTCTCTAGTACCTGCCTCTTCCCCTTCCTGACCGTGACCCACCTGCCTCCTGTGGTCCCGGAGTGACCACCTGCCTGTAACTCCTCTCTATCACCTCCTCATTCTCCCTGACCAGGCGAAGGTCATCAAGCTGCAGCTCCAGTTCCCTAACTCGGTCCCTCAGGATCTGCAGTTCGGTGCACCTGACGTCCGGGAGGCTCGGAGACCCCAGGACCTCCCACATGCGACACCGAGAACAACAAGTTACCCTCACACTCATACTTCCCGAATAACTGAAAATAACAAGAAATAAAAGATAAGCCTACTGTGCCCTCTTCCGCCTAAGCCCCCTGAGCCCAAGCCCTACACTCTGCCCCTGGCGTACTCCGCTGCCCGCAAACGAAGCTGCCCACTTCTTAAGGCTGCGTTCTTTTTATATCTTCCCTCCTTCCCAGGCCTCTTCCATGCGCCTGCACAGTCCCGCCTCTCAGAACTCCGATCTGAGACGCAATTGGACAATTTGAAAATGGCCGCCGCCGCACTTCCTCTCAAAGCCTCGCTGTCCTCTTCCAAAAGAGAACTACCTCACTCAGTCTCTCCTTTTTATATCTTCCCTCCTTCCCGGGCCTCCTTCACGTGCCTGCGCAGTCCCGTCTCTCAGAACTCTCTGAGACGCAATTGGACAATTTACAAGCCCTGTCCTGATGAAAGCTACAATTATTACTAAGCAACACAGTGGTTTAATTATTGGAAAACATACATTTCTTAAGTGTTTATATGCATAGAAAGGTAAAATATATACTATATACTAAGACAAACGTTTGACTAACTGACGCTAAATAATACCGGATGTACCTGTTCCACCTTACTTAACAAGAGAACTTCCATTTTTTTTTCTGATCCCGATCCACAGTAACCTACGCACATCCTCCCGTATACAGTACTTTAAATCATCTCTAGATTACTTATAATACCTAATACAATGTAAATGCTATGTAAATAGTTGTTATACTGCATTGTTTAGGGAATAATGACAAGAAAAAAAAGTCTGTACATGCTCAAACAACAAGTGCTGGAGAGAACTTCCAGGTTTTCCCGATCCGCAGTTGGTTGAATCCGCGCATGCAGAAACCGCGGATAAGGAGGGCCGACTGTACTTTGAATCTTTGAACCTAGTGCGGTAGTTCCTCAGACTCCTGTGCCTTCTTCCTGATGGCAGCAGTGAAAAGAGGCATGGCCTCAATGGTGGGGTTCCTTGATAATGGATGCTGCTTTCCTGTAGTAGTGCTCAGCAGCGTGGAGGACTTTTCCTGTGATGGACTGGGCTGCTTCTATCACTTTTTGGAGGCTTTTCTATTCTTGGGCTTAGGTGTCTCTATACCAGACTGTGATACAGCCAGATAATAAGGTCTTCATTGTGCATCTGTAGAAGTTTGTCAAAGTTTTAGATGGCATGCCAAAACTGCACCAATGTAGATGCGTTGTCATGCCTTATTTGTAATGGCAGGTAGGTGCCAGCCCCAGGACAGATCCTCTGAAATAATGCTGAGGAATTTATAGTTACTGACCTTCTCCACCTCCAAACCCCTAATGAGGATTGGCTCTGACCTCCAGCTTCTTCCTCCTATAATCAGTAATCAGCTCTTTGGTGTTAAAGACATTGAGAGGTGGTTGTGGCACCATTCAACCAGATTTTCAACCTCCCTCCAATATGCTGATTCCTTTTGATTTGGCTAACAACAGTCATGTCAGCAGCAAACTTAAGTATGATCTAAAAGATTAAGTCACTTGGCATTCAGGAGAAAGTAGACAATTGAATTCAACACTGGCTTAGCAAGATAAGTCAGAGTGGTAATAGATAATTGTCTGTCTAATTGGAGGCCTGTGCCTAGCATTGTGTTGGAAGGGATCGGTGCTGTGCCCACGGTACAGTAGTATAGTGGTTACAATGCTGTGCAGCGTAGGCAACCCAGATACAATTCCCGCTGCTATCTGTAAGAGGTCTGTGCATTCTCCCCATGAACGTGTGGGCTTCCTCCCACATTTCAAAGACATACCAATCAGTGGGTTAACTGATCACTGTAAATTGTCCCACGACTAAGCTAAGATTAAATTTGGGGATCACTGAGACAGTGTGGCTCAAAGTGGCTCTGTATATTATTATGTCCGCAGCCCCCTCCTTTGTGAGAATCGCAAGAGCACTAGTTGAGGGGGGGTCAGTAGACCCAGGAAGTGGGAGAGAGAGGGACGTGCCGAATACCGCGTTCCAGCGGGATGCAAAATAAGGCGACATTGACTATTGTCTCACGGAGACCACGTGTAAAGCCCTCGGGCAAAGTGGGCTGGTTGAGAGAGAGATTGCATCATCCCAACCTGATTGACACCTGCGACCTGAGGAAGTATAAAGGAGGGTCTGGGGGGGGACAACCCCTTCAGACGCACCAAGAAGACACGATAGTGATCCCGTCGTAGTGGGAAGCCACTTTGAAGGAAGCCACGTGCGTTAGATTCTGGGCCTGGAATCACGGAAAACCGCTTTTAGCTAACAACGGGGAAGCCTGCTCCCCTGATTTAACAGATTTGCTCCATAAAGACCCGGGCAAGTTTTTCTTTTCTCACCAATCTCTCTCTCTCTCTCTCCAACAAGTGAAAACCCAGTGGCCCCCCCCCCCCCCCACCGAAAGCCAGAAGCCTGCAGGAATTTGAGTGACTTTTATATTTCCATCGGACACTAATTTATCCCCTAGACCAGGGGTCGGCAATGTTTACCACTGAAAGAGCCACTTGGACACATTTCCCACAGAAAAGAAAACACTGGGAGCCACAAAACCCGTTTGACATTTAAAATGAAATAACACTGCATACAACGTTTTTTTTTGCCTTTATGCTATGTATAAACAAACTATAATGTGTTGCATTTATGAAGTTGATGAACTCCTGCAGAGAAAACAAAATTACATTTCTGCATGCAACAAAAACATTTTGAACTCCGAAAAAAAGACATTGGGTTGAAGGTTACTCCATAGTTAGCCTACCTTGGATCGAAGAATTAAAAGAAAGCGCGCACTGGCGGGTGTCAGGCATTGGCAGTGGTGATGTATATTAATAGCGATAAAAAACACGTTGTAGCGGTGTGCTACACGCAGCGCTAAAATAACGACACTGCAGTCAAAGATAACTTTATTCAAACTAAACAGCCTTGCTTTAAAGCCTCCCTCAACCCGCCCCCCGTGGGCGCAGATGCTCCAAAAGACACGTACTCAGAAACCCCCATAGGCTATCTCCCTTAGCCGGAACGATGGCTAATTGTGAGCCGGTTCGGATATGCCAGGAAATGGGGTCGTCACAACGTTTTATTTAGATTGAACAAGATCACCATAATCCTCAAATTTCGAATTACATTTCAAAAACTAACAAACCACGGGGAGCCGCAGCACAGAAATGAAAGATTTGCATGCGGCTCCGGAGCCGCACGTTGCCGACCCCTGCCCTAGACAAATGATCGAGTTGTTTCATATTGATGGTTATTATTAGACCCGCGCTTTTAGATTAAGTAGTGACTACGTATATTTGAGTGTTTGTATTAATCTTACGTTTGTGCCCCTTTCATAAATAAAGACTTTTAAAAATAGTACCATCAGACTTCAACGGACCTCTCTATCTTTGCTGGTAAGTGATCCCGTTACGGGATTTCATAACAGTTGGGGTTCTCGTCTCAGGATATGACACCAAATTGGAGGGCCAGTGAATCGGGCTTGTAGGTCCAAAACTTGGATCTGGTTACCAGCAAAGATGGACGTGGGGGAATTTATAGAAAACCCGACTCTGGAGGCGTTGGAGGGGGCCTCCAAATCGGACTTGATAACACTGGCGAAGGGGTTAAACCTCACAGGGGTGAGGTTGTCGATGAAAAAGCAGGAGGTGCGAAGGGCCATAACTCAGTATTATATTGGGAAGAAAGTGTTTACAGCTGAGGTATTGGAAAATACCCCTGAAAATGTACCAGCTAGTGGGGCAGATCAGTTAGAGTTGGAAAAATTAAGGTGGGAACATGAAATTAAGTTAAAAGAGCTGGAAGCAGCTGAGAAAGAGAAGGAGAGGGCCGAGAAGGAGAAGGAGAGAAAGCATGACTTGGAGATGGAGAAGTTAAGGCTAGAATAACGAAGTCAGGAGTCGGACCGAGAGGAGCGGTTTGATGTCAGTAGGGCGTTGAGGTTAGTACCCCCGTTCGAGGAGACGGATGTTGATAGTTACTTCTTGCCTTTTGAAAAGGTGGCAGTGAATCAGAAGTGGCCCAAAGAGCAGTGGGTGGCGTTGTTACAAAGTGTGTTAAGAGGGAAGGCCCAACGGGCATATGCGGCATTGTCTACGGAAGGGGAAGAGAAATATGACCAAGTCAAGGCAGCCATTCTCTGGGGTTACGAACTAGTAGCTGAAGCACATAGACAAAAGTTCAGAAATTTACGAAAAGGGTGGAATCAGACGTATACCGAGTTTGCCTATGAGAAGGGTGTGCTCTTGGACCGTTGGTGCACCGCGGAAAAAGTGAACGAGGATTATGGGCATCTCAGGGAGTTACTGTTGATTGAGGAATTTAAAGGTTGTGTTTCTGAGGACATCCGGATGTATTTGAATGAGAAGCCGGATAAGTCCATTTCAGAATTTGCTAGGTTTGCGGATGAATATGCCCAAACCCACAACCCAAAAGTTTTCCTCGAATAAACGTTCCCAGAGAGACCGTGGGAACGATCGAGAAAGTCCGACGAGTGAGGCAGAGGTCCCACCGGGAGCTAGCGGTAAGGTTGGGGGGAAAGGCAAGACGGCCAGAGGTTTCCGGGCTTGACCTGTTTTAATTGTGGACAGGGAGGGCATATTGCATCTCGATACTTTGCTCCGAGGAAAGAGATAAGAAGAGGGAAAGCCGCAGTCCCTATCGGGTGTGCCGCGGTAATCAGTAAATCAACCAGAGCCCAGGGTAGACAGAGTATGAGAAGGCTCGGAGACTTGTCTGTCACACGGAACCGTGTCTGTGAGGGAGGGAGACACACCAGTTCCCGTACGAATCTGGAAAGACACGGGGGCTGAGCTGTCGTTGATCAGCAGTAAGGTACTAGAATTTGGTTGAAAAACGGGCATGGTAAAGGTAGAGGGGATCAGCAAAAGAATAGAAATGGTGGCTTTACATGAGGTCATTATGGATTGTGAGTTGGTGTCTGGACCCGTTGAAATAGGGGTGCCATCAGAATTCCCGAGAACTGACGCGGACGTCCTTCTCGGTAACGATTTAGCAGGAGGTAAGGTTTGGGCAGCCATGATGCCGACCCGCCGACCGGTGAGTGCAGTGGCCCCGCCCCTAGAGTCCCAGATCTATCCCGCATGCGCGGTCACTCGCAGCCTGTCGAGAAAGGCAGCTGAGAACAAGAGCAGTTTAAATCTGGCCAGTTTTGACTTGGCCGAGACGTTTCTACCGACCCTGTACCACGAGGGTTTAGAGGGTGGTAAAACGAAGAGTAGTAAAGTGAAAGAGGAGAAGGGAGCGGAGGTAAATCTGCCTTTAGCGAGGGGAAATGCCTTAGAGGCAGAAAATAAAGATGCTGAACCGATAGAGCGGTTAAAAGGTTCAGAGTTGGACATAGGTGATCTGTCTGGTTTGGCAGAACTGTTTGAGGAAGTTGAAACTTCTAAAGGTGTTCCCGATAGTGAAATGAGGGCAGCCCTAGACGAAAAGGGTGCCCTTACCTCGAAGAAGTCTGCTGGGTTGGCAGATCGGGGTTGAGTTTACTCCGGAAGGGAGTTGCCCAGAGAGTACCTGGGAGAAACGGGGGAACTTGGGATTTAAAAAGGGTACGGGTATTGAACGCCTGGAAGAGGCCAATGTCCCGTTTGAGTGTGTCCAAGATGGGGATGCACGTGGTGCTTAACCTGGTAACAGAGCTCAGAAGAAGTCTGAGGTATTTGATTCAATGGAGCGGGGCAGCAGTCCTTGTGGGTCAGATAGACTTGGTTCAGTGAAAAAAGGGTTAACCTTGGTAACCGTGGGAAGTGTGAGTTCCCCGTTGTTTGTACTCGAAGGTGGGTTCAAAGTTAATGCAGAATTTAAGAATGGGGGGGATGAGGATTATTATTGAAGGAAACGGAAAGTCTGTAGTTCCCAAGTCGAATGAAGAAATTTTAAACCTGGCAGAGTGAGCCGGGAGATAGCGCGGGGGGGGGGGGGGGGGGGCCACTCTATTGTTATGCCAGGATGGGGTGTGAAGAGGCCGCATTCGAAATGCTACTGGAACAAAGAGTTTGAATTAAAAACCAATAGCCTGAAGGGTCCTGACAAAAGGGCTAGCCACCTGGGTAAAATTAAAGAATTGGGTGGAAATGGTCTAAATTTGGGGCATGGTGTTGATAAAATAACCCTGATGAACGAGGCGGGCGGGAGTTTACCATGCCAAATTACTCAAGTTCCCCACGGGGGGGGGGGGGGGGGGGGGGGAACGACTCACCGCAAAAAGAGGCGACGGTTAATGGGGATGCCATTTTAAACAGCAAAGCAGGTTGTGCGGGATTGCGCCAAAGCCTGTGAATAATAAAGACAGCCCCTTTTGAGACCTGCTGGTTAAGTAAAACGACCGAAACAGTTAGTATTCCCATAAACTTTTGTAGATGCACCTAAGCTAAGATCACACCTCCTTAATTTTGTTACAGGAAAGAAAAAAAATAGGTGGTTATTAAATTGAAGTCTGATGCTACAAGACTTTAGTACGGTAAGTGATGTTAAGATAGTAAAGAAAGGGACACTGTAATCGTTAACTGTTTAGATACTGACTTGAATGTATAACGGTAGTACTCTGTGAAAAGAAAAGCTTGTGTATGGTGTTAGATTCAAAAATCATGTAAGACTCTGTACGAATCCGTTTTTTTCTACCGCTGGTAAAAACCTTTAAGAGGGGAGGTGTTATGTCCGCAGCCCGCTCCTTTGTGAGAATCGCAAGAGCACTAGTTGAGGTGACCCAGGAAGTGGGAGAGAGAGGGACGTGCCGAATACCGCGTTCCAGCGGGATGCAAAATAAGGCGACATTGACTATTGTCTCACAGAGACCACGTGTAAAGCCCTCGGGCAAAGTGGGCTGGTTGAGAGAGAGATTGCATCATCCCAACCTGATTGACACCTGCGACCCCGTGAGGAAGCATAAAGGAGGGTCGGGGGGGGGACAACCCCTTCAGACGCACCAAGAAGACACGATAGTGATCCCGTCGTAGTGGGAAGCCACTTTGAAGGAAGCCACGTGCGTTAGATTCTGGGCCTGGAATCACGGAAAACCGCTTTTAGCTAACAACGGGGAAGCCTGCTCCCCTGATTTAACAGATTTGCTCCATAAAGACCCGGGCAAGTTTTTCTTTTCTCACCAATCTCTCTCTCTCTCTCCCCAACAAGTGAAAACCCAGCGCCCCCCCCCCCCTCCGAAAGCCAGAAGCCTGCAGGAATTTGAGTGACTTTTATATTTCCATCGGACACTAATTTATCCCCTAGACCAGGGGTCAGCAACCTTTACCACTGAAAGAGCCACTTGGACCCGTTTCCCACAGAAAAGAAAACACTGGGAGCCGCAAAACCCGTTTGACATTTAAAATGAAATAACACTGCATACAACGTTTTTTTTGCCTTTATGCTATGTATAAACAAACTATAATGTGTTGCATTTATGAAATTGATGAACTCCTGCAGAGAAAACGAAATTACATTTCTGCATGCAACAAAAACATTTTGAACTCCGAAAAAAAGACGTTGGGTTGAAGGTTACTTTTAAGTAAAATACTCAACGTCTATTTGAGTCCTTCTTGTATTTATGAAAAACGCCAAACTTAAATTTGCCGCCAGCAGCAAACCAAAAATAACATCAGCCAGCTGTCAGCCTGAAAAATAAAAGGACTATTTCACTGAACAATGAAAAAATATGAATATACATAAAATAATAGGCAATTAAAATATTTATCATACTTGGTTAATGGGATTTCTGCTCCTGGACCTCAGCGCACAGCGTCTGCACATCAGGGCTGTATGACGTCACCTTCATCTTTACACAGGATCGCAAGCTGTCATCTGTGAGGCGTGCGCGATGTTTGTTTTTAATAAAGTTCATGTTGGAGAACACCTGCTCACATACATATGTGGATCCAAAGATCGACAGGACTCCAAGCGCATACTTTTTCATGTTTACATAAATGTCGGGCATAGCATTCCATGTTTCGAACACAAGTTTGTCCGGTTTTGGAAGGTTTTCAATATCACTCCATTTGTGATTCTGAGCAAGAACGGCCTTCTGACGGGCAACATCTTCAAGGTCTGCTGTCAAGCGTCTAAACTTGGACACCCATATGTCTTTGTCGGCTATGTCGGCCAGTTCCATCTCAAGATCAGGTTGACTCACACCTGCCAATGCAGTCGTATTCAGTAGGGAAGGATCGATGCTTAAGGGAGTGACCGGGAAGGATAATGTGTTTTTTTCCTCTCTGAACTCACAGAAGCGTTTCCCAAACGATGTTTGCATTGCGATGATTGCAGAATGTAAATACTCCGAAATTATCATGTCGTGACCTTGTTTGAACTCTCTCAAATTGGGGAAGTGAGACAAAGTGCCTTTCTGTAAATCTCTGGCAAGCACTGTCAACTTGCGCTCGAATGCCAAAACATCCTCCAACATGTGCAGGGCTGTGCGTCCTTTTCCCTGAAGAGCTGTGTTCAGCGTGTTCAGGTGCGCTGTCATGTCTACCATGAAGTGTAGCTTTTCCATCCACTGTGGCTGTTCCAGCTCAGGAAAGGTGAGCCCTTTGCTGCCCAGGAAAGTTTTCACTTCTTCCAGACACGCGACAAAGCGTTTCAGCACCTCCCCTTTGGACAGCCACCGGACTTTGTTGTGCAGCAGGAGATCAGAATATGCGCTTTCCATCTCGTCCAGTAACAAACGGAATTGACGGTGATTTAAACTTTTTGCCATTATTTTATTGACAATCTGAATGACAACATCCATTACTTCTGTGCATTCCGGAGGAAATGTTTGAGCGCACAGTGCCTCTTGGTGCAAGATGCAGTAAAAAGTCAGCAGCTTTCTGTCCAGCAACTTCTGCAGTAAAGCCACAAATCCCTTGTGCGTTCCCGTCATATTCGGAGCCCCATCAGTAGCTACTGACACCAGATGGGTGGTCTTTATTCCTTTGGCTCTTAAACAATTCAAGACAGCCTCACAGATGTCCTCCCCCCGTGTTTGGTCTTTTAGAGGTATCAACTCAATCAGTTCTTCCTGTGGCCCGGCAGAGTTTACATACCGGCAGAACAACGCTATTTGTTCAATATCACCTTTGTCTTTAGACTCGTCACAGGCAATCGAGTAGGCCACAGCTGAATTGATGTCTTTAATTTGCTGTCTTGTGATGTCTTCTGCCATTTTTATGGTTCTGTCTTTGACAGTCTTTGCAGAGAGGGGCATATCCCTGATTTTCTGCACAATTTCACTCTTGTTTTTAAAGTCCGTGAATAGATGTTCTGAAATCTTAATGAAAGATTCTTTTATATATTCACCATCTGTAAACTGCTTCCCGTGCCTGACTATTTCCTGAGCGGCAATATAACTGGCGTATGTCGTTGATTTTCCAGACTTCATCCATTTCTGGAAATGATTTTTGCTCAGATCAACCTTCCGCATCAGTTCCGAAACGGCTTTTTTTCTCTCATCTCCATCCAGATATTTTTGAGCAAAGGCTGCGTGTTTACTCTGGAAATGCCTTGCGACATTTGACTTTTTGTTGTTTGCTAGTTTCTCATTGCATATTAAGCATACCGGTAAACCAGTCTCGTCAACAGTGAAAGCAAATGAATCTGTCCACGTATCATTAAACGTTCTGTTTTCTTCAGTCACTTTTCTTTTTTTAGAATTCTCCATAGTTGGCTTACCTTGGATCGAAAAATTAAAGAAATCGCGCACTGGCGGGTGTCAGGTATTGGCAGTGGTGACGTATATTAATAGCGATAAAAACACGTTGTAGCGGTGTGCTACACGCAGTCAGTAAACTGCAGTCGAATAACTTTATTCGAACTAAACAGCCTTGCTTTTAAGCCTCCCTCAACCCAGCCCCCATGGACGCAGATGCTGCAAAAGACGCGTACTCACAAACCCCCGTAGGCTATCTCCCTTAGCCGGAATGCTGGCTAATTGTGAGCCGTTTCAGATGTGCCAGGAAATGTGTCGCCACACTTAGATTGTACAAGATCACCATAATCTTCAAATTTAGAATTACATTTCAAAAGCTAACAAACTAACATAAAATACATTTTAATTAAATACTGACCAATTATTTCCCAAAGCCACAGGGAGCCGCAGCACAGAGGTGAAAGAGCCACAAATGGCTCGGGAGCCGCAGGTTGCCGACCCCCGCCCTAGACAAACAATCGAGCTGTTTCTTATTGATGGTTAAGATTTTAGATTAAGTAGTGACTACGTATATTTGAGTGTCTGTATTAATTTTACGTTTGTGCCCCTTTCATAAATAAAGACTTTTAAAAATAGTACCATCAGACTTCAACGGACCTCTCTATCTTTGCTGGTAAGTGATCCCGTTACGGGATTTCATAACAATATCAATAAAAATATATTAATAATTTAATGATAATATGGTCAAATGGATCAGCAAATTTGCTGGTAGCACCAGGATTTTTTTTTTTTGGGGGGGAGAGGAGTTATCAAGGATTGTAAAGTGTTCTGGACCAACTGAGAAAATTGGCTGAAAAATGTCAGTTGAAATTTTATGCAGAAATTATGAGGCATTGCACTTTAAGAGAACAAACTGTAGCACTTACAATGTATGGTAGGGCACTATAGTATGACTTAGAACACAGGGACGTGGAAACAAGAGATCTATAGTTCCTTGAAAATGGCATTACAGGTAGACACAGCTTCTGGCATGTTGCCTTAATAAATCAGGGCACTGCTCTGAGTACAGAAGATGGGATATTATGTTTAAGTGATACAAGACATTGGTGAAACCAAACTGCGTGCAGCTCTGCTCGCCTACTTACAGGAAAGATAATAATAAACTTGAAAGAGCATACAGAAATTTTAGAAGGATGCTGCCAGGACTTGAGCACCCAAGTTATAGAGAAAAATTGAATAAGTTAGTTTTATTGCCTGAAAGTGCAGGAGAATGCGGAAGAGATCTTACAGAGATATATAAAATCATGAGGGGCATAAATAGGGTGAATAGAGTCAGGCTTTTATCCAAGGTTGGATTAGACTGGAACTAGAGGTCATAGGTTTAGGGTGAAAGGTGATATTTGAGGGAAAATATGGGGGGGGAGGTGGGGAGGATCTTCTTCACTCAGTGCACGTGTGAAACGAGCTGCCAGCAGAAGTAGTTGATTCAGGATCACCAATGCCCTTGAATGCGAAAATTGCACAAAAAGGTATTGGATACAGCCCAGTCCATCATGGGTAAAGCCACCCCCACCATTAAGCTCATCTACATGCTGCACTGTCGCAGGAAAACATTATCTATCAAGAACCCCCACCATCCAGGTCATGTTCTCATCGTGCACTCCCACCAGGAAGAAACTACATGAGGGGAAGCTACACTCCCTTTGCAATTCCCTTATCCATTCGTCCCTCCCCAATAATCACCCTCTGAGCACTTATCCCTGGCAAGTGGCCCAAGTGCAACACCCTCCCTCACCTCCATTCAGGGCCCAGATGCGGTCACCTCTACATCGGTGAGACCTTTCGTAAATTAGGGGACTGTTTCGTCGAGCACCTCCACACCATCTGCCACATGCAGGAACTGCCGGTGGCCAAACATTTAAATTGCAATTCCCATTCAGGTGTGTCAGTCCACTTGAGCCAAGATGAGGCCACCTCAGGGAGAAGGAGCGACACCTTATATTCCATCTGGTTAGCCTTCAACCTGATGTCATGAATATCAACTTCTCCTTCTGGTAAACAAATCTGTCTGTCTCCCCCCCCCCCACCCCCCCACTTCCCTCTATTTCCCACTCTAACCTTTTACCTCTCCCAGGCTCTAGGCAAGCTCAATGCCTTCTATGCTCGCTCTGACCACCAGAACAGGGAGGACCTATCATACACCCCCATGTTTCCCAAAGATCTTTTGCTCTCAGTATCTGAAGATGACGTGCAGGCAGCCTTCAAAAGAGTGAATCCAAGGAAAGCAGCCAGTCCAAACAAAGTACCTGGCTGAATACTGAAACCTGTGCTAATAAACTGGCTGGTGTATTCACAGTTATCTTCAACCTCTCACTCCAGCAATGAGTGGTAACCACCTGCTTCAGACAGGCTTCAATCGTACCAGTGCCCAAGAACAGGGTGGTAACCTGTCTAAATGACTATTGCCCAGTGGTATTGACATCTAC
Source organism: Hypanus sabinus (assembly GCF_030144855.1). Lineage (NCBI taxonomy): Eukaryota > Metazoa > Chordata > Chondrichthyes > Myliobatiformes > Dasyatidae > Hypanus > Hypanus sabinus. The sequence goes on along the minus strand of NC_082719.1, from coordinate 105,576,196 downwards.
AGTGATGAAGTGTTTGAGGCTGGTGCTGAAGCATATCAGCTTCTGTCCTAACGATGACTTGGATCTGCTTCAATTTGTTTATCAAAGCAGCAGGTCTACAGCAGATGCAATTTCGTTGGCTCTCCATACAACCCGGGAACATCTGGACAGCAAAGATGCATACATCAGGATGCTCTTTATCGATTACAGCTCAGCATTTAACACCATCAATCCCCCAAAACTAATCAGTAAACTCCAACACCTGGGCTTCAATAACCCCTTGTGCAATTGAATCCTGGATTTTCTCACTTATAGGCCCCAGACAGTTCGGTTTGGCAAAAACATCTCCACAGTCTCAATCGGTACAAGAGCACCACAGGGATGTGTACTTAACCCCCTGCTCGACTCACTTTACATCTGTAACCGTGTACAGCTCCAAAACCATGTACAAGTTTGATGACTACACCACTGTTGATGATTAATCAGAATACCAGAGGGAGAATGAAAACTTGGATGTGGTGTAATAACAACTTCTCACTCAATGTTCTTAAGACCAAGGAACTGTTTGTAGACATCAGGAGAGGGAAACAAGAGGTCCATGGGCCAGTAATCATCAGAGTATCAGAGGTAGAGAGGGTCAATAACTTTAAATTGCTGGGTATCACTCTCTGAGAGGACCCATCATATAAACATTACTGCAAAGAAAGCACGACAGTACCTCCGTTTCCTCATGAGTCTGCAGAAGTTCCACATGTCATTGAAAACCCTGGCAAACTTCCGGAGAGGTGTGGTGGAAAGTATGCAGACTGGTTGTACTATGGGAACACCAATGCCTTTGAGCAGAAAATCTTCAAAAGCAGTGGATTCGGCCCAGTACATCATGGGTAAAACCCTCCAAATCATTTTGGGCACATCTACATGAAACATTGCCATAGAAAAGCAACACCCATCAAAGATCCAGGGCATGATCTTTTTCTCGCTACTGACATCGGGTAGAAGGTAGAGGTGCCTCAAGACACAGAACACCAAGATTCACGAAGTTACTACCTCTCAACCATCAGGCTCTTGAATAAAAGGAGCTAGCTACACTCATATAAGGATGCTGTAATATTGTTATTTCATATTTTTTTATTGCTATTTATTTACATCTGCCTTTGCACAGAAATAGAATCCCAGGATTGTGTGTGGTGACATGTTCTCTGATAATAAATTTTACTTTGAACTTTTCAGCTGCCTATTTCTTCTCCCTGGGTCCCCTCCTCCTTCCCTTTCTCCCATGGCCCACTCTCCTCTCCTGTCAAGATCCCTTCTTCAACCCTCAACCTTTCCTACCCACTTGACTTTAGCCATCATCCTTCCAGCTATCACTCCCCTCTCCCCATCTTTTTATTCTGGCATCTTCCCCCTTCCTTCCTAGTCCTGAAGCGCCACGGCCCAAAACATCGACTATCTATTTATTCTCATAGATGCTGCCTGACTTGCTGAGTTCCTCAAGCATTTTGCGTGTGTTGCTCTGGATTTCCAGCACTCCAGACATTCTCACATTTTTGACATGAGAGGTTTGGATAGGTACAAGGATAAGAGAGGTATGGAGGGCTATGGTCCAGGTGCACATAGAAGGGACTAGTAAATTAGACATGTTTACTAGATGGGCCTGTTTCTGTGCTGTGGTGCTCTGACTCCAATCAAGTATGGAATTTAGCAGTGGGATTCAGGAAGTTATGTTTAGCAAATCTGGAGCCGAACAGTGCTCTGATAAATTCAACCAAGTCAACATAATTGCATGACAACTGCTTCAGATAGCTGCCTTACAGACAAGAACCATAACGCTACACTTTAGCCAAAACAGTCACTGTACATAAATCTAATATCTCAAACTACTCAACTTTGCCTTAAAATTTTCTACACAATACGCTAATTTACAAGTGCCTTTCAACCATGGCAGTTTCTGCATAACAGTTAAATCAAAATGATCAAATACATCTCTCCTAGCTTAACAGCAACATTTGTGGCAATTTTCAGTTAACAATTAATAGTTAATATTTATTCATTTTGCTCCACCTGGGAAAAATGGACAGCACCGTCGTGTAGTGATTAGCATAACATTATTTGAACTAGCAACCTGGGTTCATTTCCCACCACTGTCTGTAAGGATGTTGTATGTTCTCCCCATGACCTTGTGGGTTTCCTCCGGGTACTCCAGTTTCCTCCCACATTCCAAACACATATGGGTTAGAACAGGGGTGGTCAACCTAAGGCGCATTGGATGATTACAAGAGGTGCCAGGCGTCTGCACCAGCGGTGCGTCACAGGTTTTTGCCAGTCAGTTTACAATTGACGCTTGTGCGCTACAGAGTTGTGTTTTATGAACATTTGCAGTTTTGTACTTCTTCGAAAATTAAGCCTTGTTTTTACATTCAGTTACCCATCACAGTGCAAAAGAAAAGCAGAAAGTGATAGTAAGCGTGAACTCAATGAATAGTGGGAAAATTAGTTCTTACTTATAGTGGGACCATCAGCAAAACCGTTGTGAATTGTTTGTGAAAACACTTTGTCACATAATAGAAGACATGATCTTAATAGACACTATAAAATACAACATCAGACTGAAATAGGAGATCTGAAGCTAGTGCTTGAGTGAGTTACAGAAAGAATATGTGATTAAGAAAAAGGAAGAAATCAAAAGACAAAATATATTTGTTAAAAGAAGTTGTGAAAGTTTAGCGACGACAGAATCGCCCTACAAAATTGCTTTAGGTTTGGCCAAGAAACGGAAGTCTTTCTCTGGTGGATAAGAAATTGTTAAGCCTTGTCTCTAAATATTTGCAAGATGTCTCAGTGATAAAAATATCGAAAGGAAAGTAGACGAAATTGCTCTGTTAAAGCAAACAGTTACGAACTCTGTCATGATGTATCTGAGCAACTGAAAGACCTTGTCCATGCTTGTACTTTCTTTTCTTTAGCTTTGGACGAATCTGCTGACATATGTGATGTAGCCCAGTTAAGCATTTTTATAAGAGGAAGGGATGATAATTTTAGCATCTTTGAAGAACTTATCGGTCTTGAGCCATTTCATGGAGAAACAAGAGGATCACACATATTTGACAAAGTAAAATGATGCCTAGAAAATCTACAACTAGGTCATAGTAAACTCACTGGTGTTTTTACTGACGGAGCGTACAGATGTGGACAAGCATTTTCAGCCATGAAATTGATTAAAAACAAAACAAGGTCACGATTGACTGATTCAAATTTGAAGAATTCTCTACTGCTCTCAGTAACTAATTTAACTCTAAACATTAAAAGCTTGGTGAAATCAAAACAGACTCAAAAGTCTCATTGAGGTAAGTAATGTTCATCTTGTTTTTATATTAAATCAATATATCATGTAAAAATGCTAAATAAGTCTATATTAACATTTTTACAAGAATTGAATGGGGGTACATTTAATTGTATTGTGTGGCGCATCTGAACTCATGCGTGAAAAAAATTGACGCATTGAATGTAAAAGGTTGGCCACCCCTGGGTTAGAAAGTTAATTGGTTACATGGGTGTCACAGACTCTTAGACCAGAAGGGCCTATATCGTGCTTGCTCTCTAACAAACTAAAAAATGCCAAATTACAATAGTTGCATCTTAAAAAGGGAATAAAATTTGTTTCTCAGACCTCCAACTCAACCTATTCTCCTTAATAAGCTTCCTGCTGTCAGTATTTTATCAATGCATTTCAGATATCCAACAAAGCCACCAAATGAAACATTAATATTGTTCTGATTGTGAAGTACAGAGATCTCTCATTATTTTCAAATCACTTCCCAAGCATACAAATATAAACTGAATTAATATTACATCAGAAAGAGAAAATGTCACTGCCCCAGATTACACTGACAATCCAGGCAGTTCTACTGAGGACAGCTGGCCAGATACAATACAACTGTCAGCTAATTCTTAATTTTTGTGCCTGCACTCTTCAGCACAGTAGACCTATAAACATTCTCCAACAGGTTCCTGCTCTATTATGCTCTAGTCTCAGGACATTCCACAAGGTGGCGCCAAAGGGACAGATGTTCTACTATCTTGCCATTCAACTGCATAGGGTTGCTAACCTTCAGAAAAAAGGCAAGTGTTTTGTTTCTTCAACAAAGAAACAACTTTATTGTGTATTAATGAGAAAGATCTAAGTTGAAAATGCTAATAAATAATACCAGGTATAAATACACTTCTGCTGTTCTTTATAAGTTAATTTCAATATTTTCTGTTCATTTCAATTTCCAATGTGGTCACAAAATGCAACAATAAAATGTTCAATTTGGCATCTGAGATTTAGAATAGCAGAATAAGAAGTCAGTCGTTTAACCCCTTGTGCCTATTCTGCTATTCGATATGATCGCGGCTGATCATTTATCTTAGAACAGTTTTCTTGCACTAACTTCACTTCCCTAGGTTTGCTTATAAGAAAATACATTCCATCCATTAACAACTAAATCTCCATAAGCCACTAGGTGAAGAAATTTCATTCTGCATCTGTGCAAAATGTCTACATGCTTATTAAGAATGTGACCCGTAGTTTAGGAAAACCAACAGTATCTATAGCCAAGCCCTATAAAATTCTGTATGAATCAATGAGATCAACTTTAATTCTCCTAAACTCGAGTATATGGTCCCAGACTGATTAATCTCTCCTCTTATCACAAACATGGCATCAACAAATTTGGGATTGAAAGAAACCTAGCCACATCAGCCAGGTGGCTCTTGGGTGGGGCTTTGGCCACCGCCAGTTAGACTCAGGCTAGATCCAGTTCAATTTCACACATTATCTGTAACCCACAATAGGAGTATCACTAGGCTGAGGGAATTAGCTGTGTGTCAACAGCTTTGGATATTCCAGTAAAACATATAGCACTCCATGTATCAATGAGCTATAATATTTTAGAAGCATACAGTCAGCCCTCCTTATCCACTGGGGAGTGGTTCTGGGACCCCCCCCCCCCCAGCCCAATACCAAAAACCAGGGGTGCTCAAGTCCCTTATATAAAATGGCATATATTTGCATATAACCTATGCACATCCTCCTATATACTTTAAATCATCACCTATAGCTGTTATACCGTATTGTTCAGGGAATAATGACAAGAAAAGTCTGTACACAAGACACGAGGTGAACAATACTTAAACAACGAGCGCTGGAGAGAGAACTTCCGGGTTTACCTGATCCGTGATTGGTTGAATCCACGCGTGCTGAACCCGTGGATAAGGAGGGCTGACTATTCAAAATTATTGGCATTCTGGTACTGTTTAAAATTGCAATTCCTTTGTTAACTCAAATCTCTAATAGTTATAGCAAAGAATAAATTTTCGATATTAATGTGTCAGATTAAAACAAATGAGAATTAACACATTGGGAAAGATAGTATTAACCAATACTTATAACCTACAGAAACAGGCCCTGAAGAACATGATATACCATTTTGTCCATTGAGACCTTAGTGCTGCTCCAAAGGCTTGTAACATTTTTGAATACAAGCTCTCAATCAACACAGCAGACTCAATGGGCTAAATGATCTAAATATGTTCCTCGATCTTATGGTCTTAAAGATGGAGGGATAGAGGAGGGGCAGGTTGGGAAACAATGAGTGGTGACAAAGAACATCTCATTCTGCTTGGGAGGTCCACAACCCAATGGTAAGATGATGAATTGTCCAAATTCAGATAATCCATACTGTCTGTGCACTTTCAGATCCACAAAATTTCTTCCTTCCCCACCTGGTTCCATCTGCCAACACCAACAAAGCATACCTACTGGATCTTCTAAACCCTCCCCTAATTGGTTCATCCGTCCCTTATTACATCCTTATCATACTCCAGCATCTGCAGTCTCCTGCCTCCATTTATCACCTTGTTTCTCAGGTTGGAGGCCCATGACAGAGAATTGTGCTGGAAACCTTGTTTAATATTTATGCAAATGATTTAGATATATATACACATGGTATAATCTGTTTGCGGATGATACTAAAATAGGTGGGATTGTAGGCAGCAAAGCTCATTAAAATTTTTAGGGGAATTTTGATCAGCTAAGTAAATGAGAGAACTGGCAAGCAGCTTTTAATTCAGTTACGTGCTTTTAGGGAAGTCAAACAAGGATAGGGTTTGTAGAGTGAACGGTCAGGCTCCGTGGAGTGTGTAGAACAGAGGGAGTAAAAGTACCTGGTTCACTGAAAGCAGCGTCACAGATGGGTAGGGTGGTGAAGCACACTGGCCATTATCAGTCTGTGCACCAAGATTAGGATTTGGGGCATTATGCTTCAGTTTAACAAGACTAAGGCCACACTTGTGGAGTACTAAATGGACAGTCTTAGAAATGCAGGAAGATTTAAGAGGATGCTTCCTGAACTGCAGGGCTCCAGGGCCTGTTAGAGCGAGAGGTTGGGTCTTTATTCCTTGGAGCAGAGGAGGAAGAGGTAAATGTAGTTCGCTCCCCTTCACCAAGAAGGGCAGAGGTTTAAAATAAGAAGTGAAAGATTCAAACAGGAAGCAAGGGGAAACTTTACCAATCAAAAGGTATTTGGATAAGTACATGGACTATCAGGGGTTTAGCAGGGTCCATATGTTGGGTACCATAATTAGCATGCAAGGGCTGGATGACGGGGATTACAGAAAAGTGACAGCAGAGCAAAAGAACCATGTTTGACAAGGTCCAAACGGCCTACTGTTATCATTTCTAATACAGGTGGCCCCCGCTTTTTGAATGTTCGCTTTACAACAACTCGCGGTTACGAAAGACATACATTAATACCAGTTTTCACTAACCAAAGAGGATTTTCAAAAACCAAAAAAGACACCTGCTTTATACATGTGTTTACCCCAAGAAAGACTACAATGACTGTGAAGCCTTGTGTGGGCAGTTGTTTGTGCATGCGTGTACGTGCCAATTTTTTTTCTCCAAATTGATTTTGACTCGCTGCTTTCCCGAGTTTGATAAGTGACACTACACCGTACCTACAATATTTCTACTTTATACAGGGTGCATATTTATCATATCATTCCTGCTTTTACTATATGTTAGTGTTAGTCCAGCTTTTATGTGTTATTTGGTATGATTTGGTAGGTTTTTTTTGGGGTCTGGGAATGCTCAAAAATTTTCCCATATAAATTAATGGTAATTGTTTCTTCGATTTTCGACATTTTGGCTTATGAAAGGTTTCGTAGGAACGCTCTACCTTCAGAATGCGGGGGAAACCTGTAGTGCTCTTCCTTTACAGGAATGGATTTATTGGGTTGATTGGGCCAAAAGGTAGTGTACAAAATCTCAGTATCTTCATTATACAAACCAAGAAATACATTCTTTAAAAAAGTGCAAAATTTAATTCAGTTAGTGGCATACTAAATTAGGGATGAATTATGATTAAACTGTATCCTTGTGCAATTAGTGAATCATGATTTACAGCCAATGAGTCCAGAGAATGTATTTTTTTAAAAAACACAAAAAGGTGTCATACATGCTATAAAGTTACATAACACGGAGTTTTTAGTTGAATTCCTAATTGCTTGACACCATATATTAACATGAATCTAGTCACAATATTGACATTTGCACCAAAAGAACACAGCCAAGTGCTGATTAGCAGAGTGATACATACAAGAGCTTTCACCTCTGTGATACAAATGTATGGCACTGCAAGAGTACTCACTACAAAGCTGAAGATGGTACAACACTACTAAGATAATACATTTGACACAAGTTTAACTTTTAATTTCAAAATGTTTTCTGCGCTAGATAAATTATATAGAAGGCACATCATCAATAGTTCCATAAATTAGCAAGATCTCCGCACATTTCTTCCAACATCATTGCAACATCACATTATTCCATACTGGCCATATATTTTCACCATCTGCATGGCACAAGGTGGCTACACATCATTTATATTGTGAAAGAAGCCTACAATGAAGTATTCCAGAAATGTGAGTTACTTACAATAAATTAATCAGAACTGCCAGCAGTTTAAAAGGTGACATTAAACAACTTACTAAAATGCCTGGACAATATACAATTTTATTCCTTCAATGGAAAAACAAGTTGATTCTGCTCCCCTTTACAACACTTATGCAGGTACACAATGCAAGATACAAACTGAAGATCCCAAAACATAGTGGTCTTCATCACGATAGATTCTATATATAAAAAGTAGAGCTCATTTCCCAAAGGACATAAAATAGCTTAGGGTTTACAAATTATTTTATGAATACTTCCTACTGTTCTTTTGTTTTAAATGTTAACATATTTGCCTAGTTCGTGGCATCAGTTGTACAATACTTTGGGCAAGGAGACCAAAACCAGACAACATGGAGTTCGCTTCCATTAAGGCACTAAGCAATTGTAAAAACCTTTGCACTCATTGTCACATCCTGTTGCAATTAGTGCCCATACATCACTTTCTTTCCAAATGACTATTTGTGTTTACATATTTGTTTCCAGCACAATCTGTACAAGGACACCCACACCCCTCTAAAAGATTTAGTTCCTAATCCCTATAGTTCTGCTCATTGGGGTAGTTAACACTGCATACATTAAGCAGGGCTACATGACTGTAGTTTATACCCACAAACCGCCAAAAATGTCCAAAACTATAAAATTCCAACACAAGGGAACTAAGAACTGGGAAGGAAAAAAAGATGCAAGAGCTAATAGAAATATGTATTTCTCATTCATGGGTTTTGTCTGTTTACATTAACGTTTACACTAGCTGAATAGGCTGCACAGTCAGAAACTATTGAACTATAAATCAGAATATACACCCCAGCTGTATATCTAAAGATTTTTTTGGCAAACACACATTTCATGTTATGACACAGATGATTTCAACAGAAAGCAGATACAGGAAAGTATTGAAGTTTATCTGTTCCTGCCTGAAATGAGACTCTATTGCAAATCCATAATTTCATCAACATTACTTCCAACTGGAAACTGAAGTGTGCCACTGTAAAGATCAAATTATCTTTGACGACTAATGTAATTTGGGCATGGGGCTAGCAAACCCCTCCTGTAAAAACCCAGAGCTACAGAAACATCAAAGACCACCACCCTGGGAGAAGAAGGATTGTCACCTGAAGGTAGGAAGTTGTGTGGTGACAACAGAAGCCACAGGGCCAAACAACTTTCCATCAGCCTGGGACAGAGGACTCTGGCCAGCTGCTGTTGGCAGCCTATGCCCCAGTAAGGCTGATGGGCTTAAGACTAATGTAATTTAATACTGCCTTTGTAACTATTTTTAAAAAATAAAACAGCTGATAGAAGAGGGATAAACTATTACATCAAAGGAGAATTTTCAATTATAGTTGTTTATTGCTAGGGGTATTTTACCTTAAAGGCCTATCAGCCTTAAGATAGGAGAAAGTAGAGTGGTCAGTCACCACAGGCTACATCTCATGGGATCACTTGCACATTGAGCTCTGTTATGGTGAGCATATTCAGGGCTCAGATGCTGTCACGTGAACTTGGCCTAAATTTAGAAACTGCCACTATTTTGTACTTCACTTTTAAACATTATCCGTATTCAATATTATGGTTTCTACTAGACAAATGCTCATGCATTAAGGCTCTTCAAGCAGTAGCCTATTAACGAAATCTGGTTCATTACTAATTCTAGTATAGATTGCTACCTTGATTGGAGGAAATTTGTTGCAAAACACACAAATTCAGTTTGAGATAAAATCCCCCATTAAAACCACTCTGCCTTTGCAAAATACTCATTATCGAGTCCACCACTTCACTACTACTCTGGGGAAATCAATAAACAAATCCCACCTAATTTTAAACCATTTTGTACTTTAATTCTACCCATAAAATCGCCATTGCCTGCTTAATCACAACCATCTACTGCCAATATTTTCTTCATCTTTCCTTTAGACCAAGTATATTTAGTTTATAGACTTGTCTCAATAATAGCTAACATGTTAAACCAACCAAGCTGAATACACTGAAGTTAAATTCATCAGTACGTCCTATCAATTTGAATCACCAGGCCACTGAACCCCAGCTGTTCTTCCTCTCAAAGTTGTACTCATTCCCTTCAAATTTAATTGTTTTTATGTTTTTGTTTCCTTTACCTGTCTCTACATGTTCTATTTATCTGCACCAAAAGTTTCCAAACTATGGTAACTAAGAGAAAGGGAGATGGTATATGGGAGCAGTTATGCAGAAACAGAGATTTATAAGAATGGGTAATTTTGTTAGGCTTTAGGACAGAGGTTATTAGGGAATCTTGGGAGAGGGTCAGGCAGATGAACCATTACTCTGTTGGCAAGTAATAACACTGAAAACACACAGCAAACTGCACATAGATATTAAATAGCAAAAAACCTTGGATGATTTTAAAGATTTAGTGATAAAAACAAACTGACATTCAAGGAAGCTAAATGTTTGTAGAAGTATGGATGCTGGTAAATCTAGAGGAAGCTCTGCAAAAACGAATGAGAAACTTGCTCTGCACCCTTCACACTGATGCCCTGTGCTTCATTGCATTTTAATCCTTGTGACTTATGTTTTCCTCTAGGACCCAGATTCCTGTCAAGCTCTACAGTGCAAGCGTTAGCATTTAACAAATAGACTCCTCTTTCCAATTCCACTCCTTTAGCCATGTGTTCAGCGCATTATCCTAACATTAATGTGCACAAATCATAATAATCCAGTAATTATAATCCTTCAGTGTTTCTTCATTATTTTTCCACCAAACACTCACATCACAACTCATTGCTTCAATTAAAACAAAGTACAAATGCTGGAAATGCGAAATATGACAAAAAATGCTAGAAAATCTTCTATAGCCCTCCATCTGAAATGGAATCAAGGAAGTAAGAAAAAACAAAATAATAGTTTGTAAAACCCTTGAGAGGATTTTTAGTCACAAGGTGATGCTGGAGAAGTCAGGGTTGTTTTCCCGGAAGCAGAAAAGGATGAGGGGAGATTTATTCACAGTGCAAAAAAAAATTTTCATTAACAGATGGGTTACAAAAATGGAGACAGATGTAATGTTTTCAGCTACAATATGTATGAACAATTTTATTTAATATGGCATGGGGTAATGAGTTCAATGTGGTAAAATCCTTCTGCACCTTAATAATTATTACATTGATTAGGAAGAAGGATGATGAGGTTAAATGATAAAAGATCACTCTGGCATTTCTGCCCTCAGCTTCCTATTGTCCAAATTAATCTCAAGGAGATATTCAGTTAGGTACTACTTCCATTTTGGACCATAAGCACTACCTTTGATTCCCCCCCCCCCCCCCCCACACCCGACATAACAGCTATTGGTATTTAACGCTACTATTCCTTTTTATTTAAAGGAATCAATCCATTCTGCCAGGAAACCTCACCCCGTTGTCATTTCATTCCCTTCCCACCAGCTTTTGACCATGCTCCTTCTTCCTTCTATCTTTACCTAAAACTTATTTCCAACCCTTCATTCACATGTCTACTCCACAAACGAATAAGATCAACAACCACTTTCCTGCACCTCTATGACCTTGTCATTCCATGTCTGTCAATAACAGCAAGATGTTGTCTTGTGATCTTGGTTTTCACTAACCCAAGACCATTATGCAAGCTAGAATGTGCTGACATTAAAGACAGCAGAAGTGGTTCACGAGAATGATTTTAGGAATGAAAGGATTCATGTATGAGTAGTGTTTGATGGCTCTGGGCCAGTACTTGCTGGGAGTTTATAAGAATGGGGGGGGGGGAGAAATTGTGTTAAAACCTATCAAATAAGCCAGGTTAAAACCTATCTAATAGTAGAGAGGATGTTTCCTGTCGTGTGGGAATCTTGGACCAGATTGCAGTCAGAACAGAGGGATATCCATTTGGAATAGAGATAAAAAAGAATTTCTTTGGTCAGAAAGTGGTAAATTGCCATAGATAGTTGAGGAGGGCAAGTTATTGAGTATATTTGAAGCAGAGATTGGTAGATTCTTGATTAATAACAGCATCAAAGGAGGCAGAGAATGGGGTTGATTGAATGGCTGAGCAGACTCAATAGGCAAAATGATCTAATTCTGCTCATATATTATAGACTAAATTCAATAGTTTCATAGCGTTCGAGAATTCCAGACTTCTGATTTTCAAAAGTACTTTCTAAAATAGGGAGATTATTATTTAAAACTATGGTTCTTTATTCTAGATACCCCTATCAGGGGAAGCTCCCTCAAAACATGCCGCTCAGAATCTTGAATGTTTCAATATCACATTTCCTTCTCGGCTCCAAAGGGAGATGCCAAATGTAAATATCAAACCCTTACAAGCCTATGAGCAACATTCCATCAGCCTTCACAATAACCTGCTGGACCTGCCTGCATATCAATGTCTCCTGCACTAGGACATCCAGATATCTTTGTACCACAAGATTACTGCAGGCTCACTTCATTTAAAACTGCTTTCTCATTATCCTCTTAGCAAGGTACATGTTTATGAGATCAAAAATTACAACAAAAAGGTCTTGACCCTTTTCCCCAACACCCCAGTAAATTATCCCTCAGCCTGATAATTTAGGGCTGTTAGGGCAACATTTCTTACATCAACTTTAATAACTATGTGATTAATATTTAGATTAGGATTTCATTCACCCTTTCCCTCATCATGCTCTAGAGTAAACTGAGATGAGAATGTCAAGAGAGATGGAGACCAGGGTCGGGGAGCGGGGTGGATGAAGGTGAGGGGGTCGGGGGGGGATGAAGGTGAGGGGGTCGGGGGGGGATGAAGGTGAGGGGGTCGGGGGGGGATGAAGGTGAGGGGGTCGGGGGGGGATGAAGGTGAGGGGGTCGGGGGGGGATGAAGGTGAGGGGGTCGGGGGGGATGAAGGTGAGGGGGTCGGGGGGGATGAAGGTGAGGGGGTCGGGGGGGATGAAGGTGAGGGGGCCGGGAGGGGGGCCAGGGGGGGATGAAGGAGACGGGGCCGGGGGGGATGAAGGAGACGGGGGGTCGGGGGGATGAAGGTGAGGGGGTCGGGGGGGATGAAGGTGAGGGGGCCGGGAGGGGATGAAGGAGACGGGGCCGGGGGGGGATGAAGGAGACGGGGTCGGGGGGGATGAAGGTGAGGGGGTCGGGGGGGATGAAGGAGACGGGGGGGATGAAGGTGAGGGGGGGTGAAGGGGTCGGGGGGGGATGAAGGGGTCGGGGGGGGGGATGAAGGGGTCGGGGGGGGATGAAGGGGTCGGGGGGGGATGAAGGGGTCGGGGGGGGATGAAGGGGTCGGGGGGGGATGAAGGGGTCGGGGGGGATGAAGGGGTCGGGGGGATGAAGGGGTCGGGGGGATGAAGGGGTCGGGGGGGATGAAGGGGTCGGGGGGGATGAAGGGGTCGGGGGGGATGAAGGGGTCGGGGGGGATGAAGGGGTCGGGGGGGATGAAGGGGTCGGGGGGGATGAAGGGGTCGGGGGGGGATGAAGGGGTCGGGGGGGATGAAGGGGTCGGGGGGGATGAAGGGGTCGGGGGGGGATGAAGGGGTCGGGGGGGGATGAAGGGGTCGGGGGGGGATGAAGGGGTCGGGGGGGATGAAGGGGTCGGGGGGGATGAAGGGGTCGGGGGGGGATGGTCGGGGTGGAAGGTGAGGGGGGGATGAAGGGGTCGGGGGGGATGAAGGTGAGGGGGGGATGAAGGGGTCGGGGGGGATGAAGGGGTCGGGGGGGATGAAGGGGTCGGGGGGGGATGAAGGTGAGGGGGGGGATGAAGGTGTCGGGGGGGATGAAGGGGTCGGGGGGGATGAAGGGGTCGGGGGGGGATGAAGGGGTCGGGGGGGGATGAAGGGGTCGGGGGGGGATGAAGGGGTCGGGGGGGGATGAAGGGGTCGGGGGGGATGAAGGGGTCGGGGGGGATGAAGGGGTCGGGGGGGATGAAGGGGTCGGGGGGGATGAAGGGGTCGGGGGGGATGAAGGGGTCGGGGGGGATGAAGGGGTCGGGGGGGATGAAGGGGTCGGGGGGGATGAAGGGGTCGGGGGGGATGAAGGGGTCGGGGGGGGATGAAGGGGTCGGGGGGGGATGAAGGGGTCGGGGGGGGATGAAGGGGTCGGGGGGGGATGAAGGGGTCGGGGGGGATGAAGGGGTCGGGGGGGATGAAGGGGTCGGGGGGGATGAAGGGGTCGGGGGGATGAAGGGGTCGGGGGGATGAAGGGGTCGGGGGGATGAAGGGGTCGGGGGGATGAAGGGGTCGGGGGGATGAAGGGGTCGGGGGGGATGAAGGGGTCGGGGGGGGATGAAGGGGTCGGGGGGGATGAAGGGGTCGGGGGGGGATGAAGGGGTCGGGGGGGATGAAGGGGTCGGGGGGGATGAAGGAGACGGGGTCGGGGTGGAAGGTGAGGGGGGGGATGAAGGGGTCGGGGGGGATGAAGGGGTCGGGGGGGATGAAGGGGTCGGGGGGGATGAAGGGGTCGGGGGGGATGAAGGGGTCGGGGGGATGAAGGGGTCGGGGGGATGAAGGGGTCGGGGGGATGAAGGGGTCGGGGGGATGAAGGGGTCGGGGGGATGAAGGGGTCGGGGGGATGAAGGGGTCGGGGGGGATGAAGGGGTCGGGGGGGATGAAGGTGAGGGGGGGGATGAAGGGGTCGGGGGGGATGAAGGTGAGGGGGGGATGAAGGGGTCGGGGGGATGAAGGGGTCGGGGGGATGAAGGTGAGGGGGGGGATGAAGGGGTCGGGGGGGATGAAGGTGAGGGGGGGGATGAAGGGGTCGGGGGGATGAAGGTGAGGGGGGGATGAAGGTGAGGGGGGGGATGAAGGGGTCGGGGGGGATGAAGGGGTCGGGGGGGATGAAGGGGTCGGGGGGGATGAAGGGGTCGGGGGGGATGAAGGGGTCGGGGGGGATGAAGGGGTCGGGGGGGATGAAGGGGTCGGGGGGGATGAAGGGGTCGGGGGGATGAAGGGGTCGGGGGGGATGAAGGGGTCGGGGGGATGAAGGAGACGGGGTCGGGGTGGAAGGTGAGGGGGGGGATGAAGGGGTCGGGGGGGATGAAGGGGTCGGGGGGATGAAGGGGTCGGGGGGGGATGAAGGGGTCGGGGGTGATGAAGGGGTCGGGGGTGATGAAGGTGAGGGGGGGATGAAGGGGTCGGGGGGGGATGAAGGGGTCGGGGGGGGATGAAGGGGTCGGGGGGGATGAAGGGGTCGGGGGGGATGAAGGGGTCGGGGGGGATGAAGGGGTCGGGGGGGATGAAGGAGACGGGGTCGGGGTGGAAGGTGAGGGGGGGGATGAAGGGGTCGGGGGGGATGAAGGGGTCGGGGGGGATGAAGGGGTCGGGGGGGATGAAGGGGTCGGGGGGATGAAGGGGTCGGGGGGGATGAAGGGGTCGGGGGGGATGAAGGTGAGGGGGGGATGAAGGTGAGGGGGGGATGAAGGTGAGGGGGGGATGAAGGTGAGGGGGGGATGAAGGTGAGGGGGGGATGAAGGTGAGGGGGGGATGAAGGTGAGGGGGGGGATGAAGGGGTCGGGGGGGATGAAGGGGTCGGGGGGGATGAAGGGGTCGGGGGGGATGAAGGGGTCGGGGGGGATGAAGGGGTCGGGGGGGATGAAGGGGTCGGGGGGGATGAAGGGGTCGGGGGGGATGAAGGGGTCGGGGGGGGGATGAAGGGGTCGGGGGGGGGATGAAGGGGTCGGGGGGGGGATGAAGGGGTCGGGGGGGGGATGAAGGGGTCGGGGGGGGGATGAAGGGGTCGGGGGGGGGATGAAGGGGTCGGGGGGGGATGAAGGGGTCGGGGGGGGGATGAAGGGGTCGGGGGGGGGATGAAGGGGTCGGGGGGGATGAAGGGGTCGGGGGGGATGAAGGGGTCGGGGGGGATGAAGGGGTCGGGGGGGATGAAGGGGTCGGGGGGGATGAAGGGGTCGGGGGGGATGAAGGGGTCGGGGGGGATGAAGGGGTCGGGGGGGATGAAGGGGTCGGGGGGGATGAAGGGGTCGGGGGGGATGAAGGGGTCGGGGGGGATGAAGGGGTCGGGGGGATGAAGGGGTCGGGGGGGATGAAGGTGAGGGGGGGATGAAGGTGAGGGGGGGGATGAAGGGGTCGGGGGGATGAAGGTGAGGGGGGGATGAAGGTGAGGGGGGGGATGAAGGTGAGGGGGGGGATGAAGGTGAGGGGGGGGATGAAGGGGTCGGGGGGATGAAGGGGTCGGGGGGGATGAAGGTGAGGGGGGGATGAAGGTGAGGGGGGGATGAAGGGGTCGGGGGGGATGAAGGGGTCGGGGGGGATGAAGGGGTCGGGGGGATGAAGGGGTCGGGGGGATGAAGGGGTCGGGGGGGATGAAGGGGTCGGGGGGGATGAAGGAGACGGGGTCGGGGTGGAAGGTGAGGGGGGGGATGAAGGGGTCGGGGGGGATGAAGGGGTCGGGGGGGATGAAGGGGTCGGGGGGGATGAAGGAGACGGGGTCGGGGTGGAAGGTGAGGGGGGGGATGAAGGGGTCGGGGGGGATGAAGGGGTCGGGGGGGATGAAGGTGAGGGGGGGGATGAAGGTGAGGGGGGGGATGAAGGGGTCGGGGGGATGAAGGGGTCGGGGGGATGAAGGGGTCGGGGGGGATGAAGGGGTCGGGGGGATGAAGGGGTCGGGGGGGATGAAGGTGAGGGGGGGATGAAGGGGTCGGGGGGGATGAAGGGGTCGGGGGGATGAAGGGGTCGGGGGGATGAAGGGGTCGGGGGGGATGAAGGGGTCGGGGGGATGAAGGGGTCGGGGGGGATGAAGGTGAGGGGGGGATGAAGGGGTCGGGGGGGATGAAGGTGAGGGGGGGATGAAGGTGAGGGGGGGATGAAGGTGAGGGGGGGATGAAGGTGAGGGGGGGGGATGAAGGGGTCGGGGGGGATGAAGGGGTCGGGGGGGATGAAGGGGTCGGGGGGGATGAAGGGGTCGGGGGGGATGAAGGGGTCGGGGGGGATGAAGGTGAGGGGGGATGAAGGTGAGGGGGGGATGAAGGGGTCGGGGGGGATGAAGGAGACGGGGTCGGGGTGGAAGGTGAGGGGGGATCCCGGTGGGAAAGCAGGACTGTACTCAGGGAGAGGAGAGGCCCGAGCAGGGATCCGGTCGCCAGTCCCTTACCTGGGGATGGTGACACACTTGGTGTTGCAGCTCTGCGTGGTGATGGCCTTCTCCAGTTCGTCCAGCTGCCCCGTTTTCTTCAGCTTCTTCACCAAGCTCTTGACGGCCTTCTCGCACCACTTATCGTCCTGGCCGCTGTTGTGCGGCGGCGGCGGCGGCGGCGGCTGGTTCGGCGACTGCGAGGAGGGCGGCTGCGACTCGCCTCCTTTCTTCCAGCCCAGCAAGCGCTTGACGATGGGCGGTGTGAAGGGCAGGATGGACATGGTGGAAGCCGGGGACGGGCTGGAGGGGAAATGATAAAGAAGGGGAGCCGAAGGCCGATGTGAGCGGGGGGGAGAAAACGGTTCAAAAATTCAAACAATTGTGCTTCGCGCTGCTCGCCAACTGCCGCTTTACCACGGTCAAAACGCGCCACCTAAACAGCCCACCAAATGTGTCGCGATTGACTCTGTGTGAATTTATTAATGATTATCACATCCTCCCGTGAGGAGATTTGGTTTTTTTAAATTTTTTTCTCCCTTCTCTCTTCGAGTCGCTCGCTCCCCCTTTTTTGTTTTGATTGACGGCCATCAACCCGCGCTCCCTCCCTAAAATAGTCCCGCCCCGAATCCGCTTCCTGCGCCGCCTATTGGTGCACGGGAGCAAGCGTTTTCCCTATTGGTGATGATTTGAGCGTCGATTGGATAACAGTGACCGTCAATCATTCTGGCTGGAAGGGAACGTCCGGCGGAGAGGTTTGGTTGAGACAGCAAACTTTTTTCAGTGTGGGGGCGGGGGGAATGCGTCTTCTTCCGCCCGCTTTACAATTAGTCCCAATAACTGCCTGGAATGATTTTAGGTTTTATGAATGAAAACAATGTTTTGATTTGTGTTAAGAGACATAATGCTATTCGCATAAGATTATTCTTGTTAAATCGGACTGTTACTAAAGGTTTGCAGTTGTCATAACGCATTGTTTTTGGCGTGTGGGGTATTATTCCGCAAGTGTCCTCACATGTAAATCGGCCTCAGTTGTCATCTGAGGCGAAATTGTTTGATGTTAAGGCACGTTTTATTGTTATAGAGTTTGTACGTAGATATTTTCTTTAAAATAATAATTCGTGTGGCTTCCAACTTGTAGAAAATATCACGGATAACAACGTTTTGAAAACAGGGTTATAAAGCTAAAATTGGCTGTAACTGGTTCCAGGACAGTGTGGTGTGATTATAGAGAGAAATTAAATTACACCTATGTATATATAGTCAATCCAGGAATCCAAACTTGCATTAATATCTGAAGTACCGTTGAAAATAAACTGGCTTTAATTTCGAAGTATTAATGAAACTAGACAATTTTAAATTAATGTGCATATTGAAGTTCAAACTTCTGTATTAAAATACTTAACAATATGCTCTGATTGAATTTGAACTTTATAAGTTATGTTCTTTTTTCGTATTATATCCAGAACATCTTTGTTATTAAGGAACTTTGTGATAGATGCTTTAATATTTGTTTTTTTTTCTTACACATTTCCGTTAATTCACTAAACATTGAATAGCTGCAGTTTAAATTTGAAAGGGCGCAAGCCAGAAGGAAGTCAACTGTTATAAATTTATTAATAACCTACCAAACATAACTGAAATTTCAACCTTATGTGCTTTTAAGACAATCTGATAGTTTCATAGAAACATAGAAAACCTACAGCACAATACAGGCCCTTCAGCCCACAAAGTTGTGCTGAACATGTCCCTACCTTAGAAATGACTAGGCTTTCCCATTGCTCTCTATTTTTCTAAGCTCCATTGACCTATCCAAAAGTCTCTTAAAAGACCCTATCGTATCCACATCCACCACCGTTGCCGGCAGCCCATTCCACACACTCACCACTCTCTGTATAAAAAAACTTACCCCTGACATCTCCTCTGTACCTACTTCCAAACACCTTAAACCTGTGTCCTCTTGTGGCAGCCCTGGAAAAAAGCCTCTGACTATCCACACGATCAATGCCTCTCATCATCTTATACACCTCTATCAGGTCACCTCTCATCCTCCGTCGCTCCAAGGAGAAAAGGCCGAGTTCCCTCAACCCATTCTCATAAGACATGTTCCCCTATCCAAGCAGCATCCTTGTAAATCTCCTCTGCACCCTTTCTATGGTTTCCATATCCTTCCTGTAGTGAGGTGACCAGAACTGAGCACAGTACTCCAACTGGGGTCTGACCAGGGTCCTATATAGCTGCAACATAACCTCTTGGCTCCTAAATTCAATTCCACGATTGATGGTTCCATGGTCATCAATGCTGATAAAGTTGCTTTCTTCAGATTGAATAAAATTTACATTTTAAATTCCAAAGCTTCAGTGCTTGAATTTGAACACATATATGGATCACTGGTTTATAACAAATATGTTACTTTACCTCTCAGTGAAGCTAACTTCTTAGGCACTAGTAATATCCTCTGCCTCTGTTCATCCCCAGTTTCTTTCTGAAACCCTGATCTGCCTTTTTCACAGTAAGAATCACAATCAGATTTAATATCAATGGCATATGTCATGAAATTTGTTGTTTTGCAGCAGCAGTAGATTACAGTGTCATAGTAGCAGTACAAGTGCACAGATGTAAATATTAGAAGAGAAGTAGAAAGAATAAAAAAGGAGGGTCCATAGCCTCCAGTGTGTCCAGTTTGACTCCTTTAACAGAGCCAGCCTTTCTAATCAGTTTATGGAGCCTGTTGGCATCACCATTGATGCCATTGCCCCAGCACACCACTGCATAGAAGATTGTACTGGCGATGACAGACTGGTAGAATATGTGAAGGAGAGGCCTGCAAACTCCAAATAACCTCAGTTTCTTTAGGGAGTAGAGGCAACTCTGGCCCTTCCTGTACACAGCCTCTGTGTTGGTGGTCTGTCATCCAAGTGCATCCCCAGGTCCTTGTAGGTTCTTACCACATCCATGTCCTCATCATCAATAGTAACAGGGAGCAGTGCAGACTTAGTCTTCCTAAAGTCCATCACCATCTCCTTTGTCTTACTGGTGTTGAGCTGCGGATGATTCAGCTTGCACCATTTGACAAAGTCCTCCACCGGGGCCCTGTTTTCATTCTCCCATCCTCCCTTAATACACCCAACTATTGCTGAGTCTCAGAGAAGTTCTGTAGGTGACATGGCTCAGTGATGTATCTAAAGTCTGAGATATATAAGGGAAACAAGAAGGGAGCCAAAACAGTCCCTCGTGGGGCCCCAGTGCTGCTTATAGCAATGTCTGACACACAGCTCTGAAGCCACTCAAACTGTGGTTTGCCAGTTGCCAGTCAGGTAGCCCATTATCCAGGCTTCAGGATTGAACAGAGCTTTTCCTCAGCAATGAATGCTGTATGGTATTGAAGGCACTTAGGAAATTAAAAAAATATGCTCCTCACAGTGCTGCCCTGCTTATCCACATGGGCATAGGCTCTGTTCGGCAGGTACCGTCAACTCAATGTAGTCCTGATAGGCTAACTGCAGGAGATCAAGGGCTGATCTGACCAGGGGTTGGAGGTGAACCAGGACTAGCCTCTCAAGGGTCTTCATGGTGAGTGATGTCAAGGCTACTGGGCAGTAATCATTCAAGACTTTCATTCGGCCTTTCTTGGGTACTGGAACCCCACATGATGTTTTCCACAGTCGGGGCCCTTTCCAGGCTGAGATTCAGATTGAAAATTCACTGGAGAACTCCATGCAGCTGCTCAGCACACTCTTTCTGGACCCTGGGGTTCACACTATCTGGTCCCAATGCTTTGCCATGTCTGATTTTCCCCAGGGTCCTTGTCATCTGCTCAGTAGTGGAGGTGAGTCCATGATGATGGAGAGTTGGTGGAAAGTGGGGGCTGGGGCAGGTGAAGATTGGGAAGATAGCAGTTGTTATGTGGAGGTGTGGTTAGTAGGTGCAGGGCAAGGAGTGGGTGTAGACAGTAGTAGCCTGTGTTTTTCATGCGCGTCTTGAATTGGAGGGGGAAGGAGGGAGGAGAGGAGGTTTTGGTGCTGAGGGAACATTGGGTGCCTCTGCACCTGGACCAGCACACCAGCACACTGAGATGATGTGAACAGGAGGGCAATTGTCAAACCTATTTAAGTATATTTGCAATAAAAAAAACTATAATAAGAGGAGTATTTAAAAATTAGAATAAGTAGCAGAATGGGAGGGGGAATAGTGAGGTAGCATTCAAATGAGAAGAGGGTATGTCCTGGGTGAAGTTTCCTAAATAATGGGTGCCATCTTTTCAAGGTATTGCCTTCTGAAGGTGTCCTGGATGCTCAAGAGGCTAGAGCCCATGATGGAGCTTTAAATCCTGAGATCTGTCAGTTTGAAGATCTTAACTGGTTTCCTGTATCTCGCTCACCCAAAACTCAAGGGCATCAAAATCCTTATGTCTGAAGTAGCACTAAGTCCCACAGATGTGTATCTGAAAGGGCTGCTGTTGAAGCATTGATGGAAGCGTTACAGAGTTGGCAGAAATATTTGGCTTCATTTAATGAGGAGATGGTATGTCACCAAACACACTCACAAACGGGCATCACAATAGTGTAGAAGTAGAGATTAGCACAACGCTTTACAGTACAGATGACCTGGGTTAAATCCCACACTGCCTGTAAGGAGTTTGTATGATTTCACTGTGACCTTGTGGGTTTCATCTAGGTGCTCCAGTTTCTTCCCACAGAGATTGCTGGGCACTGTGGCAAGAAGGACCAATTCTGCATTATATCCAAATAAATAAATAAATAGATTTCTACAAATTTCCCTTGGAAAGCACTCTAAATGGTTGCATCACCATCTGGTATGGAAGGGCAACTGCACAGAATTAGAAAAAGCAGCAGGAACTTGTAAACTCAGCCAGCTCCATCATGGGCACTAGCCTCCCCAACATCGAGGACATCTTCAAAAGGCAATGTCTCAAAAAAGTGGCATTTATCATTACGGACCCCCTCAACCAGGACATGGCCTCAGTTTCCTGAAGGCACACACTCAGTGTTTCAGGAACAGATTCTTTCCCTCTGCCATCAGATTTCTGACTGGACACTACCTTACTATCACTTTTCTTTTTATTTGCTCTCTTATATTTAGATATATACATGTATAATTGTAATTTATAGTCTTTATTGTGTATTTTATTACTGTTTATTATTTTTTATTACTGCTGCCAAACAAAAACAAATTTCATGACAAATGCCATGATATTAAATCTGATTCTGGCACTGGTCCCCTTCCCTCCACCTTTTAACTCTAACTCCTCATCTGTTTTCTCCGGTCCTGATGACCTGATGAAGAGTCTCGGCCCAAAACGCTGCCTATACTCTTTTCCATAGATGCTGCCTGGCCTGCAGCATCAGCATTTTGTGTGCGTGTGGCTTGGATTTCCAGTATCTGCAGATTTTCTCTTGTTTCTGATACTGATCACTTTATTTTAAATAGACATTGATTGTTCATTCATTTAAGGTTACCTCAGTGTCCAGACATGTTCTAAGGGTTGTATTTGGGTACAGAGTATTAAATTCCTACCCAACTTGTTTGGCTCTAAGCAAAAGACTCAAACAGAGTGAAAGGGGTGTGTATGTAGATATATATATATAGGGGCTGTACAGTCCTATTAATAGTAAAATACAGCACAGAAACAAGCCATTCAGCCCATCTATTCCATACCAAACCATTTAAACAAAACTACTCCCCTCTTCTCCTAAATATTGAAATTGAGCACCACTTTCACTGGCAGCTCGTTCCACACTCCCACCACCCTCTGAGTGTAGAAGGTTTCCCTCATGTTCCCCTTAAACTTTTCACCTTTCACATTTAACTGATTACCTATAGTTGTAGTCCCATCCAACCTCAGTTTAAAAAAGCCTGCTTGCATTTATCCTATCTATACCCCTCATCATTTTGCATATCCCTTAAGAACATAAGAAATAGGAGCAGGAGTAGGCCATCTGGCCCACCAAGCCTGCCCCGCCATTAAATAAGATCATGGCTGATTTGTTTGTAAACTCAGCTCTATCTACCTGCCTTTTCTCAATAACCCTTAATTCCCTTAATATGTAAAAACCTATCGAACTGTTTCGTAACTATATCTGTATCAAACCTCCACTCAATCTTCTAAGTTCCAAGGAATATAGACATAGTCTACTCAATCATTGCTTATAAATCATGTCCTCTAGATCATGCAACATCCTTATAAATTTTGTCTGTACTCTTCCATCTACTGCATTCCTACAGGTCCTGCTGCAAGTCATGATAGTCTTCCTTGCTGTCCATTACACCCCCAATCTTGATGTCATCCATAAAGTTGCTGATCCAGTTGACCGCATTATCATCCAGATCGTTGATATAGATGCCAAACAACACTGGACCCAGCATCAATCCCTGCAGCACACCACTAGTCACAGACCTCCAGTCAGAGAGGCAATCATCTACTTCCTCTCTCTGGCTTCTCCCACAAAGCCAAAGTCTAATCCAATTTACTACCTTATCTTGAATGCCAAGCAAATGAACCTTCTTGTCAAACCTTCCGTGTACAACCTTGTCAAATGCCTTGCTGAAGTCCACGTAGACAACATCCACTGCCTTGCCTTCATCAACTTCCCTGGTAACTTCCTCAAAAAAATCTATAATATTAATTAGACATGACCTACCACACACAAAGCCTTGCTGACTATCCTTAATCAGTCCTCATCTATCCAAATACTCATATAATCCAGACCCTTAGAATATCTTCTAATAACTTTTCCACTGCTGATATCAGCCTCATGGGCCTGTAATTTCCTCATTTAGTTTTAAAACCTGTTGTAAACAGCAGAACAACATAGGCAATCCTCCAGTCCTCTGGTATCTCATCTGTTGCTAAGGATGATTTAAGTATCTCTGCTAGGGCCCTGGCAATTTCTGCACTTGCCTCCCACAAGGTTTGAGGCCCTGAGGATTTATCCACTGTAATTTGCCTCAAGCCAGCAAACACCTCCTCCTCTGTAATCTGTATAGGGTTCGTGAAATTGATGTCATTTTCTTTCACTTCTATAGATTCTGTATTCATCTCCTGAGTAGATAAAGATGCAAAAAATATTTAAGATCTGCCCTATCTCTTTTGACTCCATGTATAGATAACCATTTTGATCCTCCAGAGGACCAATTTTGTCCCTTACAGTCCTTTTGCTCTTAACATATCTGTAGTATCTCTTTGGATTCTCCTTCACCTTGTCTGCTAGAGCAACTTCATGCCTTCTTTTAACCCTTCTGATTTTTTTCTTATGTGTTCTCTTGCATTTGTTCCTTCCTGCCTATATCTGCAATCCACTTTTTTATTTTTTTCTTAACTAGGGCCTCAATATCTCTTGAAAACCAAGGTTTCCTATTCCTGTTATTTTTACCTTTTATTCTGACAAGCTTATACAAACTCTGTACTCTCAAAATTTCACTTTTGAAGGCCTCCGACTTACCAAGCACGTCTTTGCCAGAAAACAGCCTGCCCCAATCCACACTTGCCAGATCCTTTCTGATGCCATCAAAATTGGCTTTGTCTAATTTAGAATCACAACCCACTGAGCAGACCCATTTTTTTTTCATATTTACTTTGAAACCAATGGTATTGTGATCACTAGCTGCAAAGTGTTCCTTTATGCAAACTGTTGTCACCTACCCTGTCTCATTCCCTAGTAACAGAGTCAGTATCATATACTCTCTGGTTGGAACTTCTACGTACTGATGAAAGAACATTCCTGAACACATTTGACAAGCTCTATCCCATCTAGTCTTTTTTACATTATGGGAGTTCCAGTCAATATGCTCTCTGCTAATTTGTTCCTCTAAATCCCTTAGACTGTAATATAGCCTCATTAACATGGCCATACCTTTCTTAATACTTACTTCCACCCATAACACCTCACTAGTCAAGTTCTCCAATCTGTCCTGACGGAGCACTGCTGTGAAATTTTCCTGACTAGTAATGCCACTCCTCCTCCTTTAATCCCTCCTGCTCTGTCATGTGGTCACTGATTGTGGTCAGAAGCGCCCACATAAGACACTTTGGAGGATATAACACACACCACCATCAAGAATGCCTACCATGCTGTTCCACACCCTCACTTGGGAAGTCTGATCACCTGGCTGTACTTCTACTCCCTGAGTACAGGCAGAGACTGAAGACTGCAGCACCAGCAGTGAGGACCAAGAAGGTATGGACAAGAGAAGCACAGGAGCACCTACAGGACTGCTTTGAATTGGTGGACTGGACTGTATTCAGGGTTTCATCTTCGAACCTGGATGAGTGTGCTGCAGTTGTTACCGACTTCATTAAAACCTGTGTGGATGAGTGTGTGCCCACAAGACTTACAGTACATTCCCAAACCAAAACCAGGAGGTTTGTCATCTGCTGAAGGCTAGATCTGTGGCATTCAGGCCTGTAACCCAGGCCTGTAACAGAAAACAGATTTGCGGAGGGCTATTTCAAGGATGAAGAGACAATTTCAAATGAGGTTGGAGGAGACATTGGATGCTCGGCAACTCAGGCAGGGTCTGCAAGACATTACTTCCATCAAAGTGAAACCCAATAGCACAAATGGCAGTGATGCTTCACTACTAGATGAACTCAACCCCTTCTATACATGCTTTGAGAGGGAGAACACAACTACAGCTGTGAAGATCCCTGCTGCGCCCGGTGACCCTGTGATCTCTGTCTCAGAGGCTAATATTAGGTTGTCTTTAAAGAGAGTGAACCCTTGCAAAGTGGAAGGTCCCGATGGAGTACCTGGTAAGGTTCTGAAAACCTGTGCCAACCAACTGGCAGAGTATTCAAGGACATTTTCAACCTCTCACTGCTACAGACGGAAGTTCCCACTTCCTTCAAAAAGGCAACAATTATACCACTGCGTAAGAAGAATAATGTGGGCTGCCTTAATGACTATCGCCCCGTAGCATTCACATCGACAGTGGTAAAATGCTTTGAGAAGTTGGTCATGACTAGACTGAACTCCTGCCTCATTACAATTTGCCTATTGCCACAATAGGTCAACGGCAGACACAATCTCAATGGCTCTTCACACGGCTTTAGACCACCTGGACAACACAAACACCTACATCAGGATGCTGTTCATCGACTATAGCTCAGCATTTAATACCATCATTCCCACAATCCTGATTGAAAAGTTGCAGAACCTGGGCCTCTGTCCCTCCCTCTGCAATTGGATCCTTGACTTCCTAACCGGAAGACCACAGTCTGTGTGGATGGGTGATAACATATCCTCCTCGCTGATGATCAACACTGACACACTTCAGGAGTGTGTGCTTAGCCCACTGCTCTATTCTCTATATACACATGACAGTGTGGCTAGGCATAGCTCAGATACCATCTATAAATTTGCGGACGATACAACCATTGTTGGTAGAATCTCAGGTGGTGACAAGAGGGTGTACAGGAGTGAGATATGCCAACTAGTGGAGTGGTGCCACAGCAACAACCTGGCACTCAACTTAAGTAAGATGAAAGTGCTGATTGTGGACTTCAGGAAGGGTAAGACGAAGGAACATATACCAATCCTCATAGAGGGATCAGAAGTGGAGAGAGTGAGCAGTTTCAAATTCCTGGGGGTCAAGATCTCTGAGGATCTAACCAGGTCCCTGCATATTGATGTAGTTATAATGAAGGTAAGACAGTGGCTATACTTTACTAGGAGTTTGAAGGGATTTGGCATGTCAACAAATACACTCAAAAACTTCTATAGTTGTTCCACGGACAGCATTCTGACAGGCTGCATCACTGTCTGGTATGGAGGGGCTACTGCACAAGACCGAAAGAAGCTGCAGAGGGTTGTAAATCTAGTCAGCTCCATCTTGGGCACTAGCCTACAAAGTACCCAGGACATCTTCAAGGAGCAGTGTCTCAGAAAGGCAGCATCCATTATTATGGAGCCCCAACACCCAGGGCATGTCCTTTTCTCACTGTTACCATCAGGTAGGAGGTACAGAAGCCTGAAGGCACACACTCAGCGATTCAGGAACAGCTTCTTCCCCTCTGCCATCCAATTCCTAAATGGACATTGAATCTTTAGACACTACCTCACTTTTTTTTAATATACAATATTTATGTTTTTGCATGTTTTTAAATCTATTCAATATATGTATACTGTAATTGATTTGCCTGTTTATTTATTATTATTATTTTATTTATTATCTTTTTTATCCGCTAGATAATGAATTGCATTGAACTGCTGCTGCTAAGTTAACAAATTTCACGACACATGCTGGTGATAATAAACCTGATTCTGATTCTGATGTCTAAAACAACGGACCCTCCGGAATATTGACCTTGCAACCAAGTCTCACTAATGGCTATAAAGTCATGATTCCAGGAGTTGAACCATCCCCTGAGCTCAACCACCTTTCCTACAATACTTCTTGCATTGAAATATACACAGCTCGGGACACTAGTCGCACCATGTTCAACCTTTAGATTCCTAATCTGTCTGAGATATTAACAACATCTACCTCCACAACCTCTCCACTAACTGTTCTGGCACTCTGGTTCCCATCCCCATGCAACACTAGTTTAAAACCCACCATGCAGCTTTAACAAACCTTCCTGCTAGGATATTACTCCCTCTCCAGATCAGATACAAATGGGCCCTTCTGTATAGGTCCCACCTTCCCTTGAAGAGAGCCCAATGATCCAAACTTCTTGTGCCCACCTTTCTATACCAACTCCTTAGCCACATGTTGGACTGTGTAATCTTCCTAGATCTGGCCTTACTAGCATATGACATGGGTATCAGTCCTGAGATCACAACCCTGAAGGTGTGCCCTTTAATTTAGCACCTAATTCCCTAAACCCCCAAAGCAGAACCTCAATCCTCATCCTACCCATGTCATTGGTACCAATATGGAACACGACCTCTGGCTGTTCACTCTCCCACTGAATGTTAAAAACCTAATCTGAGATGTCCCAGCTCCTAGCACCCAGGAGACAATATAACATCTGGGAAGCCAGTCCATTCCCCAAACTAACGAATCCCCTATCACCTAGAGGCACAGCAGCTGGTTGTAGAAAAGAGAGTACAGCCAATACTAAGTCTGAGTGCATGCAAAAAGTTCAACCTGTTGGAAAGAGTTTTTGTAGTGGCTTCAAGGACCAAAATGACCCTGCAACACTCTGGAAGATGAGACAGATGTCTTTGAGGGGTTTCAATTGTTACCTGATGCAACTCAAGAAATTCGTAACAGCATCCACAAGAGCTCCTGAGAGGTTATGCAAGAGAAGCACAAAAACTCCATCTTCCATTGATGTCTGGACCAGCTACACCAGCATGACAGTCAGGATGCCAGTGATGAACAGAGTGATCACAATGAAGAAGTTGCCAGTCTTGCTTCTACATCAAACAGGAGGAAATCATCTTGGCCCGAAACGTCGACAACGCTTCTCCCTATAGATGCTGCCTGGCCTGCTGTGTTCCACCAGCATTTTGTGTGTGTTGCTTCTACATCATACAGCTTTGGTTCAAAATCTGTCTCTCATCAACTTTCAGTTAAAGAGGGAAATCGAAAGTATCTCCACGATCCTCTCTGAAGTTGAAGAAGAAAAATAAAAAGAAAGATGGAGAGACCACACAGACCCAAAGGTTAGAACAACAGCAACAATTCAGAACTTAGAACTTAGAGCATGGTTCAGTGTGTGAAACTATGATATTGTGGCTAATACAGAGACTGGGATGTCTCTGGGGCAGGAACGGTTGCTGAGTGTGCCAGGCTTTAGATATTTCAAAAAGGACAGGGAGGGAGGCAAAAGAGGTGGGGGAGTGGCATTGCTAATCAGGGATAGTATCACAGCTGCAGAAAAGAAGGAAGGCATGGAGGCTGTGAAGTCAGAAACTGGAAGGGGGCAATAACTATATTTGGTGTTTTTGTAGACCCCCCCCCCCCCAGTAGTAACAGAGACATCGAGGAACAGATAGGGGGCAGATTCTGGAACGTGCAATAATAATAGGGTTGTTGTGATGAGTAACATTCCTAATATTGACTGGTATCTCC
Source organism: Hypanus sabinus (assembly GCF_030144855.1). NCBI lineage: Eukaryota > Metazoa > Chordata > Chondrichthyes > Myliobatiformes > Dasyatidae > Hypanus > Hypanus sabinus. The sequence goes on along the minus strand of NC_082719.1, from coordinate 105,547,131 downwards.
TTAGAGCAAGGACTTTAGATGGGGTGGAATTCGTTAGGTGTGTTCAGGAAGGTTTCCTGACGCATTATGTAGATAAGCCAACTGGAGGAAAGGCTGTACTTGATCTGATATTGGGAAATGAACCTGGTCAGGTGTCAAATCTCTTGGTGGGAGAGCATTTTGCAGGTAGAGATCACAACTCTGTCTCCTTTACCATAGTGCTGGAGAGGGATAGGAGAGGACAATTTAGGAAACATTTAATTGGGGTGGGGAAAATATGATGCTATTAGGCAGATACTTGGGAGCATAAATTGTGAGCAGATGTTCTCAGGGAAATGCAAGGCAGAAATGTGGCAAATATTCAGGAAACACTTGCATGGCGCTCTATATAGGTATGTTCCATGAAGGCAGGGAAAGAATGGTAGGGTTAAAGAACCATGGTGTACAAAGGATGTAGAAAATCTTGTTAAGAAGAAAGGAAAAGCTTACAAAAGGTTCAAGAAACTAGGTACTGTAGAGCTCTAGAAAATTACAAGGTTGCCAGGAAGGATCTTAAGAAAGAAATTAAGAGAGCTAGAAGTGGCCATGAGAAGCCCTTGGCAAGCAGGATTAAGGAAAACCCCAAAGCATTCTATAAGTATATGAAGAGCAAGTGGATAAGCCATGTGAGAATAGGACCAATCAGAAGCAATAGTGGAAACGTGTGCATGGAGTCAGAGGAGGCAGTGGAGGTAATTAATGAATACTTTGCTTCGGTATTCACCGGGGTAAAGGACCTTGGCAATTGTGGGGTGACTTACAGTGGATTGAAAAGCTTGAGCATATAGACGTTAAGAAAAAGGATGTGTTGGAGCTTTTGAAAAACATCAAGTTGGATAAATCACCAGGACCAGACGAGATATACCCCAGGCTACTCTTAGAAGGCACGTGGAGCTTTGCAAGATAGTGGGGTATGCGCTACAGACATTAGAACAAAACACAGAAATCTTTAGCACATTACAGGCCCTTTGACCCACAATGTTGTGCCAACCATGTAAACTACTCTAGAAACTTCCTAGAATGTCCGTAGTGCATACCCCTCTATTTTTCAAAGCTCCACGTGCCTTCTAAGAGTCGATTGTATCCAACTACCACCACTGCCACCGGCAGTGCATTCCACACACCCACCTCTCTCTGTGTGAAAAACTTACCCCTGACATCCGCTCCCTATCTACTTCCAAGCTCCTTAGAACTATGCCCCTTTATGTTAACCATTTCAGGCCTGGGAAAAAGCCTCTGACTACCCACACGATCAATGCCTCTCATCATCTTGTACACCTCTATCAGGTCGCCTCTCATCCTCCGTCACTCCAAGGAGAAAAGGCCAAGTTCACTCAACCTATTCTCATAAGGCACCCTCTTCAATCCAGGAAACATACTTGTAAATCTCCTCTGCACCCTTTCTATACATTCTAGGCAGTTTCTAGAGTAGTTTACATGGTCAGTACAACGTTGTGGGCCAAAGGGCCTGTAATGTGCTAAAGATTTCTATGTTTATATGTTCTGTATTCAATGCAAACCAACAGAAGTTGCCATCTGTGATACACAGCCAACAGAAGGAGCTCTGTGAATTGAGAGAGAATAAGTTGGACCTTGTGCAAAGACTCGCTGATCACATGGATGTAGTCAAGGGCTCTGTTATGAGGCACGTGGAGTGAATTATGGTCACAGCAAGAACAAGAGCAGAGACAAAGAGATAGGATCTTGGCATGTTGACTGGAGTTCTCAAAAAGACGGGAATGACAGCAGAGCAGAGATGGCTGAAGTTGCTGGGAATAGATCACAAGGCACAGGGTAGATATGTCTCACAGAAGAAGTTGTTCTCAAATGACAGGGGTTGGCAACCGTGGCTGACAAGGGCATATAAGGTAACAAAAGTGAGTGGGAAGTTGGATGATTGGGAAGCTTTTAAAATCCAACAAAAGGCAACTAAAAAACTATAAGAAGGGAAAAGATGAAATATGAGGGCAAACTATCTAATAATATAAGGCAGGATACTAAAAGATTTTTCAGTCACATAATGACTAAAAAGGAGGTGAGTGTTGATATTGGACCACTGGAAAATGATGCTGGTGAGGTAGTAATGAGGGATAAAGAAATGGCAGATGAATTTAATGGGTACTTCGTATCTGTCTTCATTGTGGAAGGCACTAGAAGTGTGCCAAAGGTCTGTGAGTGACAGGGAGCAGGAGTGAGTGCCATTGCAATTACAAAGGAAAAAGTGCCAGGCAAACTCAAAGATCTGAGGTGAATATGTCACCTGGACCAGAAGGACTACATTCCAGAGTCTTAAGAGAGCTTGCTGAAAAGATATCTGATGTGCGGTGAAACCTCGTTATAACACGATTGTTTGGGTCCATAAAATGTCATCGCGGAAAAAGCGGGGTCGCGCAAATCAGGGTATTTGCTGGCAGCGGCACTGTTGGCTGAGCGAATTTCTCCTGACACTAACACTTGAGAAATACCGCGATGGTGTTTAAACCGGTCTAGCCATCCATTGCTACCTTTGAACTGTGAGGTTTCTCCGTTGATCTGCTTGTCAAACTTCTCAGCTTGAGCTTTGAGAATAGGACTGGAAACTGGAAGGCCTTCTGAGTGAGCTTGAATGAACCACTCGTACAGGGAGTCATCGAGGCTGACGTTTTTGGCTGTCTTCAGGCGTTTGGCTTTTAGTCCTTCTTCTTCTTCTTCTTCAACTTTGCAAAGCGATGCGTGTAACTTTTCTTCGTGAGATTTCCAGCCACAAAGTGTTGATTCTGGTATCTCGAGGTCTCATGCAACTGGAGTTTGTCTTTTTGTCTTGATCGCATCAAGTGCATGAAGCTTATCTTTCACTGAAAAAGATTTTCTTCTTCTAGTAGTTTGTTACATTTTGAGCAAAAAAAAGGTCCAAATGACACACAAAATGCTGGTGGAACGCAGCAGGCCAGACAGCATCCAGTCAAGACCCTTCATCAGGACTAACGGAAAAAAGAGATAGTAAGAGATTTGAAAGTGGGAGGAGAGGGAGAGACCTGAAATGAAAGGAGAAGACAGGAGGGGGAGGGATGAAGCCAAGAGCTGGGAAGTCGATTGGCAAAAGGGATACAAGGCTGGGGAAGGGGGAGTATGGATTGACATGGACATGGAGTCCAATGACATCGCATTATATCCAAATTTGCGTTAAATCAGGGCGCATAAAATCCAGGGTTTCATGATCTTTCAAGAATCACTTGATTCTGGCATGGTCCTGGAGGACTGGAAAATTGTAAACATAGAAAACCTGCAGCACAATACAGGTTTTGGCCCACAAAGCTTTGCCGAACATGAACTTACTTTAGAAATTACCTAGGGTTACCCTTAGCCCTCTGTTTTTCTAAGCTCAATCTACCTATCCAGGAGTCTCTTAAAAGACCCTTTCATATCCGCCTCCACCACCATTGCTGGCAGCCCATTCCACACACTCACTACTCTGCATAAAATATTTACCCCTGACATCTCCTCTGTACCAACTTCCAAGCACCTTAAAATGTGCATTCTTATGTTACCCATTTCAGCCCTGGGAAAAAGCCTCTGACTATTACCACAATCAATGCCTCTCATCATCTTATACACCTCTATCAGGTCACCTCTCATCTTCCGTCGCTCCAAGGAGAGAAGGCCAAGTTCATTCAACCTATTCTCGTAAGGCATGCTCCCCAACCCAGGCAACATTCTTGTAAATCTCCTCTGCACCCTTTCTATAGTTTCCACATCCTTCCTGTAGTAAGGCAACCAGAACTGAGCACAGTACTTCAAGTGGGGTCTGACCAAGGTCCCATATAGCTGCAACATTACCTCTCGGCTCTTAAACTCAATCCCACGATTGATGAAGGCCAATGCACTGTATGCCTTCTTACCACAGAGTCAACCTGCGCAGCAGCTTTGAGTGTCCTATGGACTCGGACCCCAAGATCCCTCTGATCCTCCACACTGCCAAGAGTCTTACCATTAATACTGTATTCTACCATCATATTTGACCTACAAAAATGAGCCACCTCACACTTATCCGTGTTGAACTCCATCTGCCACTTCTCAGCCCAGTTTTGCATCCTATCGATGTCCCGCTGTAACCTCTGACAGCCCTCCACACTATCCACAACACCTCCAACCTTTGTGTCATCAGCAAATTTACTAACCCATCCCTCCACTTCCTCAACCAGGTCATTTATAAAAATCACAAAGAGAAGGAGTCTCAGAATAGTTCCCTGAGGCACACTACTGGTCACTGACCTCCATGCAGAATATGACCCATCTACAACCACTCTTTGCCTTCTGCGGGCAAGCCAGTTCTGGATCACAAAGCAAGGTACCCTTGGATCCCAGCCTCCTTACTTTCTCAGTAAGCTTTGCATGGGGTACCTTATCAAATGCTTTGCTGAAATCTATATACACTACATCTACTGCTCTACCTTCATCAACATGTTTAGTCACATCCTCAAAAAATTCAGTCAGGCTGGTAAGGCATGACCTGCCTTTGACAAATCCATGCTGACTATTCCTCATCATATTATGCCTTTCCAAATGTTCATAAATCCTGTCTCTCAGGATCTTCTCCATCAACTTACCAACCACTGAAGTAAGACTCACTGGTCTGTAATTTCCTCGGCTCTCTCTACTCCCTTTCTTGAATAAGGGAACAACATCCACAACCCTCCAATCTTCTGGAACCTCCCCCATCCCCATTGACAATGCAAAGATCATCGCCAGAGTCTCCTCTTCGGCCATGATAAGGCCACGGTCAAGGTAGAGGAGCAATATATTATATTAGACCATAAGACACAGGAGCAGAGTCAGGCCATTCAACCCATTGAGTCTGCTCCTCCATTCCATCATGGCTTACCCTGGATCCCATACACCTGCCTTCTTGCCAAATCCTTTGATGCTTGTCCAATTAGGAAACTATCAACTTCCGCCTTAAATATACCCACAGACTTGTAAATATACCCACAGACTCCACCGCAATCTGTGGCAGAGCATTCCAAAGATTCACTATTCTCTGGCTAAAAATTTCCTCCTTACCTCTGTCTAAAAGGTTGCCCCTCAATGTTGAGGCTATGTCATCTAGTTCTGGATACCCCCACCATAGGAAATCCCTTTTCCACATATACCCTATCTAGTCCTTTCAACATTCTTAGGTTTCAATACAATACCCCTGCATCCTTCTAAATTACAGTGAGTACAGGCCCAAAGCTGTCAAATGCTCCTCATATGTTAACCCCTTCATTCCCAGAATCATTCTATGAACTTCCGCTGGACTCTCTCCAATGACAACACATCCTTTGTGAGACATGGGCCACAAAACTTTTGACAATACTCCAAGTGCGGCCTGAGTAATGTCTTATAAAGTCTCAGCATTATATCCTTGCTTTTATATTCTAGTCTCCTTGAAATAAATGCCAACATTACATTTACCTTCTTTACTGCAGACTTGACCTGTAAATTAACCTTCTGGAAGTCTTGCACAAGGACTCCGAAGTCCCTCTGATGTTTGAACCTTCTCCCCATTTAGATAATAGTCCGCACTATTGTTCCTTTTACCAAAATGCATTATCGTACATTTACCAACACTGTATTCCATCTGCCACTTTTTTGTCCATTCTTCCAATTGTCTAAGTCCTGCTGCAATTGCATTGCTTCTTCAACACTACCTACACCTCAACCTACCTTTGTATCGTCCACAAACTTTGCCACAAAACTATCAATTCCATTATCCAAATCATTGACAAACAATGTGAAAAGTAGCGGTCCCAATACTGACCCCTGAGGAACACCACTAGTCACTGGCAGCCAACCAGAAAAATGACCCCTTTATCCCATTCGCTGTCTCCTGCCTGTCAGCCATTCCTCTGTCCATGCCAGTATCTTTCCTGTAACATCACAGGATTTTATCTTGTTAAGCAGCCTCATCTGTGACATCTTATTGAATGCCTTTTGAAGATGCAAGTAAATGACATCCACTGCCTCTCCTTTGTCCAGCCTGCTTCTTACTATCTGGAAGAACTCTAACAAATTTGCCAGGCAAGATTTCCCTTCACTGAAACCATGCTGACTTTGACTTATTTTATCAATAGACAATAGGTGCAGTAGGCCATTCGGCCCTTCTAGCCAGCAGCGCCATTCACTGTGATCATGGCTGATCATACACAATCAGTACCCCGTTCCTGCCCTCTCCCCATATCCCTTGACCCCGATATCTATAAGAGCTCTATCTAACTCTCTCTTGAGACTTGGCCTCCACTGCCTTCTGGGGCAGAGCATTCCACATATCCACCACTCTCTGGGTGAAAAAGTTTTTCCGCATCTCTGTTCTAAATGGCCTACCCCTTAATCTTAAACTGTGGCCTCTAGTTCTGGACTCACCCATCAGTGGGAACATGCTTCCTGCCTCCAGTGTGTCCAATCCCTTAATAATCTTATATGTTTCAATCAGATCCCCTCTCATCCTTCTAAATTCCAGTGTATACAAGCCCAGTCGCTCCAATCTTTCAACATATGACAGTCCCACCATTCCGGGAATTAACCTTGTGAACCTGCGCTGCACTCCCTCAATAGCAAGAATGTCCTTCCTCAAATTTGGAGACCAAAACTGCACACAATACTCCAGGTGGGGTCTCACCAGGGCCCTGTACAGCTGCAGAAGGACCTCTTTACTCCTATACTCAATTCCTCTTGTTATAAAAGCCAGCATGCCATTAGCTTTCTTCACTGCCTGCTGAACCTGCATGCTTGCTTTCATTGACTGATGTACAACAACACCTAGATCTCGTTGTACTTCCCCTTTTCCTAACTTGACTCCATTCAGATAGTAATCTGCCTTCCTGTTCTTGCCACCAAAGTAGATAACCTCACATTTATCCACATTGAACTGTATCTGCCATACATTTGCCCACTCACCCAACCTGTCCAAGTCACCCTGCATTCTCATAACATCCTCCTGACATTTCACACTGCCACCCAGCTTTGTGTCATCAGCAAACTTGCTAATGTTACTTTTAATCCCTTCATCTAAATCATTAATGTATATTGTAAATAGCTGTGGTCCCAGCACCGAACCTTGCGGTACCCCACTGGTCACAGCCTGCCATTCCGAAAGGGACCAGTTAATCGCTACTCTTTGTTTCCTGTCTGCCAGTCAATTTTCAATCCATGTCAGTACTCTGCCCCCAATACCATGTGCCCTAATTTTGCCCACTAATCTCCTATGTGGGACTTTATCAAAAGCTTTCTGGAAGTCCAAGTACACTACATCCACTGGCTCTCCCTTGTCCATTTTTATAGTTACATCCGCAAGCACCTAGTACCCCAAAACTTCATCCTTAATAATAGAATCCAACACATTCCCAACCACTGAGGTTAGGCTCACTGGCCTATAATTTCCTTTCTATTGTCTTCCTCCCTCCTTAAAGAGTGGAGTGACATTTACAATTTTCCATTCCTCTGGGACCTTGCCAGAATCATATGATTCTTGAAAGATCATGACCAATGAATCTGTTATCTCTTCAGCAACCTCTCTCAGGACTCTGGGATGTAGTCCATCTGGTCCAGGTGACATTCCCTGCTTCAAACCCTTGAGGTTGCCTAGCACTTTTTCTCTTGTAATAGCAATGGCACTCACTGCTGTTCCCTGACACTCACAGACGTCTAGCACACTGCTAGTGTCTTCCACAGAGAAGACAGTTGCAAAAAAAAAGACCTTTAACATCGTAAATCAGCAAGTTGTTGTTATATCTCCCGTCTCACTGCGAAATGGGAACACCTCTTTTACCCTTATTAGGGAGAGAGAGAGCCTGTGGTATGTTGAATTACCTGGTGAATGTGTAGTCTTTAGGGTACTGCAAGTCTCCGTCTTTATTACTGCATGCTTGAGTGCTTTGTGATGGGCACCAATGCTGGTTGCTTTGCTGCTGCTTTTGTGTGGGGGAGAGAACTGACGGGGGAGCTTTGGGGTTCTAACTTTTAACTGGCATTTACTCTTTGGGACAGTCTTCTGTTTTCATGGATGTCTGTGAAGAAAAAGAATTTCAGGATGTATATTGTATACATTTCTCTGACATTAAATGTATCTAGTTATTGAAGTACCCATTAAGTTCATCAGCCATTTCTTTGTCCCCATTACTACCTCACTAGCATCATTTTCTAGTGGTCAAATATCAACTTTCACCTCCTTTTTACTCTTTATATAAATGAAAAAGTTATACAAAGTTATATATCCATCTAGGTAGCCTCCAACATCAACTTTTGCTTTCAGTAATTTTCCCCTTCCCCCTTCCCTCTTGTTCTACTCCCCACTCTTGCCTCTTATCTCTTCTCCTCACCTTCCCCTGGTGTCCCTCTTCGTTCCCTTTCTCCCATTCAGCACTCTCCTCTTTTATCAGATTCCTTCTTCTCCAGCCCTTTCCCTTTTTCATGCTCCTGGGTTCACCTGTCACCTGAACTCAGTCGTCTCTCCCTCCCTTCCCACCACCTTCTTATTCTGCCACCTTCCTGTCCAGTCCTGATGAAGGATCTTGGCCTGAAACGTTGACTGGTTATTCATTTTCATAGATGCTGCCTGACCCACTGAGTTCCTTCAGTGTTTTGTTTCTCCTTTCTGTCCTCGATGGCACAATTATTTAATGTTCAGCACACAAGATCTTCCAGCCTCTCACTTTGACTGTTTGCGTCTGTTACAATCGAGATTGTGACATCACTTCACAAGACAGACTAAGCTTGAGCAGTTTTGTCTCATTCTACAGATTGTTTTGCCTTTATCACTCCCCAGAGTTGATTTCCACTGGCTGTAGATAGCATTTCAGCACAGTGGCACTTTCACAACTCTGTCTAGGATACAATGAGATATAGCATATTCCTATACAAAGCACAAACAGATCAAAAAAAATCTGGAAAATAATACCTAATCTCATAAAATCCTGTAATCCTGAGCCGTGGTGGTGTAGTGCTCAGCACAACTCCACAGCGCCAGCGAGCCAGATTCAATTTGCTGTCTATGTGTTTATACATTCTCTCCGAGATCTCATGGCTTTCCCCCAGCCCTCCAGTTTCCTGCCACATTCTAAAGGGTTAGTGCAGTAAGCCAGTTCCTCAGGCCTAGCCATATTTTCATGATTGATTATGAGGCCCTTTGTTAATCAGGGTCAACCATGGATATCGTGTCCTAGTTGTCTCGATACACAAACCTGGGCAGTACAATATGGAGAGCAAGCTGTTACCCTGTAGCAAGCTCCCCTTCTCCATGTATCTGATGAACCCAAAGGAATAGCAAAGACTGATCAACACACACAAAATGAGCAGGCCAGGCAGTATCTATGGAGAGAAAGAGTAAACAGTTGACATTTCAGACTAACGTTCCTCTCTCTCTCTCCCTCCCCGTCTCTGTATGTGTGTGTGTGTGTGTGTGTGTCTCTCTCTCTCTGTCTCTGTATGTGTGTGTGTCTCTCTCTTTGTCTCCCTATCTCTCTCTCTCCCCCTCTGTATGTGTGTGTGTCTCTCTCTCTCTGTCTCCCTATCTCTCTCTCTCTCTCTCTCTCTCTGTCTCTGTATGTGTGTGTGTGTGTCTCTCTCTCTCTCTGTATGTGTGTGTGTCTCTCTCTCTGTCTACCTATCTCTCTCTCTCTCTGTCTCTGTATGTTTGTGTGTGTCTCTGTCTGTCTCTCTCTCTCTCTCTCTCTCTCTCTCTCTCTCCTCTCCCTCTGTGTGTGTGTGTCTCTCTCTCTCTCTCTCTCTCTCTCCCTCTCTGTCTGTGTGTGTGTGTGTGTGTGTGTGTGTCTCTCTCTCTCTCTCCTCTCCCTCTCTGTCTGTGTGTGTGTCTCTCTCTCTCTCTCTCTCTCTCCCTCTCTGTCTGTGTGTGTGTGTGTGTGTGTGTGTGTCTCTCTCTCTCTCTCTCTCCCTCTCTGTCTGTGTGTGTGTGTGTGTGTGTGTGTGTCTCTCTCTCTCTCTCTCTCCCTCTCTGTCTGTGTGTGTGTGTGTGTGTGTGTGTGTCTCTCTCTCTCTCTCCTCTCCCTCTCTGTCTGTGTGTGTGTCTCTCTCTCTCTCTCTCTCTCATATTGCAGAGTACATACTTTGAAGTTTGAAGTGTGTACTGTTTAACTTTATATTTTGCGTAGTGTGGGAAAACCCTGGTGACCTGAGCCAGCCCTTGACTTTGATTCCATAAGCCCTTCATCCCTGGAGACAAGCAGAATGTTTTATCAGTGCCACCCTCACATGTGGGAATGCAGAATTCCACCACAAGCTTGAGCAAATGATTGAAATTCACCAGGTGCACCCCAAAGATATCCACAGGCTGGTAAAAGTGGTGCCCAAGGATTATGTGGGACAGGATGGCCCGGAGTTCAGGATAGTACATGGGCAACAGTAATGAATGGAGATATCGCTTCTTTGAGGGGAAAGTGAGGCAGTGACTGAGGGAAGGTGAGAGCAACTGGGAAGCAATAATACCAGTGATTCAGAGCTGATGAGCCAGCCATGGATTATGCAGAACGTAAATATCAAGTGTATGAGGAGTATTCTGGGTTTGATAATCCAGGGAGGGACGACCCAGTCTTCCTGAGAATGCTGAAGCTCAGCCCAGCAGGAAGTTTTAGATTTGGGGAATCTTAAGAAAGAAATTAGAAAAGCTAAAAGAAGATACGAGGTTGCTTTGGCAAGTAAGGTGAAAATAAATCCAAAGGGTTTCTTCAGTTATATTCATAGCAAAAGGATAGTGAGGGATAAAATTGGTCCCTTACAGAATCAGAGTGGACAGCTATGTGTGGAGCCGAAAGAGATGGTGGAGATTTTGAACAATTTATTTTCTTCGGTATTCACTAAGGAGAAGGATATTGAATTGTGTAAGGTAAGGGAAACAAGTAGGGAAATTATGGAAACTATGATGATTAAAGAGGAGGAAGTGCTGGCGCTTTTAAGGAATATAAAAGTGGTTAAATCTCCAGATCCTGACAGGATGTTCCCTAGGACCTTGAGGGAAGTTAGTGTAGAAATAGCAGGGGCTCTGACAGAAATATTTCAAATGTCATTAGAAACAGGGATGGTGCCAAAGGATTGGCGTATTGCTCATGTGGTTCCATCGTTTAAAAAGGGTTCTAAGAGTAAACCTAGCAATTATAGGCCTGTCAGTTTGACATCAGTGGTGGGTAAATTACTGGAAAGTATTCTTAGAGATGTAGAGATCCCCCTCCTACTTTCAAATCTCTTACTATCTTTCCTTTCAGTTAGTCCTGACGAAAGGTCTTGGCCCGAAACGTCGACAGTGCTTCTCCCTATAGATGCCTGGCCAGCATTTTGTGTGTGTTGCTTGAATTTCCAGCATCTGCAGATTTCCTCATGTTTGCATAACATGGGTAAGTCAGGGGCAGCAAACATGTACAATCAATAGGCTACACAACCCAGCCAGCATAGCTGCAGCTGCTCCGGTCAGCAGAGACTGGAGCCTGGGTGGGGTCTATAGGGGGTTACTTTATCAGCAGTTCCCAGAGGTGTGGGCTCGACACAAGCAAGGTTGTGGCTGAATGAAGATAAACCCAGTTAAGATAGAGGGGGACATGCATAAACCCCATAAGCAGTATCCTGTAAAAGCTAATGCCCTGACAGTATAGTGAAGGAACTAAAATACTGGGGATATAAAGAGAGACTGTGTCAACCACTAACTTGCCTATATGGCCAGCAAGGAAGCCAGATGGATCATATCGGTTAACAGTAGACTATACTGCCGTTAATAAGATCACGCTGAGATTGCATCCCATTATGGCAAGCCCTGAATGACCTGTCTCCAGAACATACAATTTTCTCAGTCCTGGATTTTACTGATGGATTTTGGGGGCTTCCTTTAGCACCGGAGTCCCAAGACTGACTTGCCTTCACCTTGGACAGGTGTGTACATAATAGAGAACTTCAGTTCCCAGTGTGCATTGCAGGCAGTTCACCCTGGAACCTGAAGTTGCACACACTTGTGTTGAGCTGAGGTCATCACTGTAAGTATGTATGTGCTGGCGTTTTTACCCAAGCTAAGTCTGTCTTTATTAAGAACAAACATAACATGGTGTCAGGAGTCGGAGTGAAGACTAAATACAGAGCATAAATGAATACTGCGGGTGACTAGGAAAGAGATGCTAGTGCTGTAGAAGTTGGTTAGTGGGGCAAGGCAGTACGTTGTTCCAGATGACTACTGAATTAACCAAGAGAAGTACAGGTCAAAACCCATCATGTAAGTCCTCCTGAAGCTATGTAGTTTACTGGCAATCTAACTGATAACTGGAAATGCTTCAAACAGTGATTCAATGTATATTTAGTGGCAAGTAGAGTTGGAGGGGTGAATGGAGCATCTGTTTTTCTACATGTAATTGGCAAAGATGCTTTGGACATCTACACCAGCTTTCAAATTGCCGAGACAGCTTTTAGATTTGACTTTCAGATGACAAAATTTTGTCCCAAGTGAAAATATCATGTTTGAGAGGTATAAGCTTTTTTCCTGTGGCCAGAAATAAGGATGTTAGCTTTGACCAATACTTAGCTGGACTTCACACATGGAGTTAGACTTGTGAGCTTGGAGATCTGAGATACTCACTTGTCAGAGACAAAATACTTTGTGGAACTTCAAACTCAGAGAAAAATTGCTCTGTGAAAATGTTCAATGGGAAAGGCTCTGAGTATGTGTAGGGCAGAAGGGACCACACAGTCACAAGCTAAGGAACTGCAGAAACAACAGTGCATGCTGTAAAGACAGAGGGACAGAGCACAAAGCTTTTCGCAAAGCAACAGCAAGGCAGAAATAGACTCAAACAGCAAATGCAACAAATGTGGAGGTACGCACTTCCTAAAGATGTGTCCTGCTTAAGGAAAGTCCTGCAATAATTGTAGGAAAAAGAATCATTTTGCAAAGTGCTGTAAAGATGGGGTGACCAAGAGAAAGATGCACACAGTCGCTAAGGAAGGGGAGGAAGTATTTGTAGATTCTCTACAGACTGCTGGTACTGGTAAAACAGAATGGATCATTCCAGTGTCTGTGAATGAGACAGTAATTCCATTCAATCTTAACACCAGAGCCAGGGTGAATCTGTTATTCATTAATGATTACAAGACTCTCAAAGAGCAAGATTTACCCAGTGAAGTTAAAAGTGACAGGCTATTCTGGAGAGAATGTTACAGTAAAAGGAGACTATATAGTGACCTTCAAGCACAATGGACAGCACCTAAAGGCACAGCTACTGATTGTTGAAAGGCGAGTACAACCAATGTTAGGAGATGAGTGGTTGCTGTGGTGTTGGGCAGCTTTACATGAATAAGGTGGATGGTTGTGGTTGTCAGGATCATATCAAGCACAGTAAGGAAGAGTCATAGAACTCTTAGAACTGCATGCAGCAGGAGAATACACTGGTTTGAAGAAAATGGTGAGGGTTGTTTGCTTGGCAGCATTTTGTTTTTCAGCATAAATTTGCTTGTAGGGAAGAAGGGTTGACAGCAGGGAACGACTGAAATGCTGACTTCATTCTAAACGTGGGTCCATGTCCATCGCCATTTGTGCCAAATGTTCCGACTTCCACCATTCCCTCACCGTTGGGAAACTCCTGGGATTTTCAAAATCGTCTGGTGCTTGCAGCATCTGAGAGATAGTTTGCCACAAAAAAAAATATGCCTTGAATGTGGATCACACCTTGGTTGAGTGGTTGAATCAGCGATGTTGTGTTAGGCGGCAGGAAATGCACTGTTATGTTAGGATGAAAGCTGTCCAAATGTTTAGGATAGGTTCGATTTTGTCATTTTAAAAAAATTGGATAGGTAGATGGACAGGAAAGGAATGGAGGGTTATGGGCTGAGTGCAGGTAGGTGAGACTAGATGACAGTAAGTATTCGGCACGGACTAGAAGGGCTGAGATGGCCTGTTTCCATGCTGTAATTGTTATACGGTTATATGGTTATATGGGCTGGCGCATTGTCAAGCAACAAAAGAACTTTAAAGGCAAGATTCTGTTCCCGGCAGTAGCGTCCCAGAGCTGAGTTACCCTCACATGATGCCGCACTGTTTATAATTTCCAACTTTTTTCAAGTGTTAAAGCGGTTCTGTGCCGCTCGGCTGATGGCCCAGGATGTGACATTGGACGCTTAGGAGGCTTAGTTAAATATTTCAAGCACAAAGTCACTGCAGCATAGGTAAAACCAACAAAAGTTTAAGAACACAAGATCACACATCCACACCTTGCCAAAACCAATGCGAGACTGGCAGGAGTGAGACTGTGAGGCATGCGCACGTGTCTTGTATTGGCGGGAAAGCAGTGCTCCTCGCATAACTGTGAGTTTTGGACGCATATAAGGAGACGTTGGTAGAAATAGGTTCCTCGCATAACGAGGATAGGGTGTATAAGGGAACTGAAGCTGTGGCTCGAGGACCTTTGACTGATACGGGAGAATGAGGAAGTGGCAGACAGAAGCTTACAGGGAGGTAGTCATCCCTAGACTGCAGGAGACAGGACACTGGATGACTGTCAGGAGAAGGAGGGGAAATGCACAGTCAGTGCAGAGTACACCTGTGGCCATTCCCCTCGATAATAAGTATACAACTTTAGATACTATTGAGGGGGACAACCTACTGGGGAGAGCCACAGTGACCGGGTCTCTGGCATGGAGTCTAATGCTGTGGCTGAGAAAAGCAGAGAGGTGAAGAGGCGTGCAGTGGTGAAAGGAGATTCCATAGTCAGAGGAACAGAGTCGAGGTTCTGTGGGCTCAATAGAGACATTCGGATGGTATGTTGGCTCCCTGGTGCCAGGATCGGGTCCGTGGTGTTCTCAAGGGGGAGGGTGAGCAGCCAGAAGTCTTGGTACATATTGGCACCAATGACATAGTAGACAAGGTGAGGAGGTCGTGAAGAGAGATTTTATGGAGCCAGGTAGAGAGCTGAGAAACAGGACCTCCAGGGTAGTAATTTCTGGATTTCTGCATATACCACGTGCCAGTGAGGGTAAGATTAGGATGATTTGGCAGGTGAATGCGTGGCTGAGGAACTGGTGCAGGGGGCAGGGGTTCAGATTTGGAGCATTGGGATCTCTTCTGGGGAAAATATGACCTGTATAAAAGAGATGGGTTGCACCTGAACCAAATGGAGCTGAATATCCTTGCAGGCAGTTTCGCTAGAGTTGTTTGGGTGAGTTTAAACTAATTTGCCAGGGAACCGGAGTGATAGTGCTGAGGATGAGGTAGTTGTTTACAAACGGAGGCAATATGTCCTGAGACTCCTAGCAAGGAGAGGCTGTTGATAGGGCAACATTGCAGTCAACAGCATGAGTCACAACTTAAAAGGCAGACAAAATTGAAAAGGATTGAAGGACTGAAGGTTATATATTTAAATGTGTAGAGTATACAGAATAGGGTCGATGAACTCATAGCACAGTTACAGATTGGCAGGTATGATGTTGTAGGCATCACTGAATCATGGGTGAAAGAAGATTATAACAGGGAGCTTAATGTCCAAAGATACACATTGTATCAAAAGGACAGGCAGGAAGGCAGAGGGGGTGGTGTCGCTTTGTTGGTAAAAAATGAAATCATATCATTAGAAAGAGGTGTTACAGGGCCGGGTGGTGTTGAATTACTGTGGGTAGAGCTAAAGAACTGCAAAACTAAAAAGACCCAGATGGGAGTTAGATACAGACCTCCAAACAGTAGGTAGGATGTGGTCTACAAATTACAACGGGATATTAGAAAATGCAAGTCAAAAGGGTAGTGTTACAATAATAATGGGGATTTCAATATGCAAGTAGAATGGGTAAATCAGGTTTGTGTTGGACCCTAAGAGGGAGAATTTCGAGAATGCATATGAGATGGCTTTTTAGAACAGCTCGTGATTGAGCCGAAGAGGGGATCAGCCATTCTGGACTGGACATTGTGCAATGAAACAGAATTGATTAGAGAGCTTAAGATAAAAGAACCAGAATTAGCCAAAATTGATTGGAAAAGAACACTGGCAGGGATGATGGCAGAGCAGCAATGGTTGGATTTTCTGGAAGCAATTCGGAAGGCACAGGATATATACATCCCAAAGAGGAAGAAGTATTCTAAAGGCAAGTTGACACAACCATGGCTAACAAGAGAAGTCAAAGCCAACATAAAAGCCAAAGAAATGGCATATAATAGAGCAAAAATTAGTGGGAAGTTAGAGGATTGGGAAACTTGTAAATACCAACAGAAGGCAACTAAATAGTCATTAAGAAGGTAAAGATGGAATAGAAAGTAAGCCAGCTAATAATATTAAAAAGGATACCAAAAATTTCTTTAGATACATGAAGTATAAAAGAGAGGCGAGGGTGGATATCGGATCCCTGGAAAACAATGCTGGAGAGGTAGTAGTGGGAACAAGGAAATGGCAGACAAACTGACTAAGTATTTTGCATCAGTCTTCACTGTGGAAGACACTAGCAGAATGGTGGGAGGGGTCAAGAACTGTGTGAAGTTATCGTTACTAGGGAGACCAAGTGATCCAGTGGGTGGTAAAAGGATAAACCCTCAGCCCACTAGAAATCATGAAAATTGTTAGCCACAACATCAATGGCTTCAGCCACAGTAAAGCAGAAATCCTGGCAAACCTAAAACTAGACATCTTGTGCATACAGGAAACTCATAGGCTGAACAACCAACCCTGTGTGCCAGGAATGCACTTGGCTATTGACACCCCTAGCCAAACTTATGGAAGTGCAATCTTTGTTAAAGATAAATCTATAGTAATGAGCACAGCAAACATCCAAGCTGGCTCAATGGAACTTCTGAAAGTTGAAACAAAACACATAGATATCATCTCAGTCTACAAACCCCCTAATGAACCATTCATGTGGCCACTTAACCTAGATCTCCAGGACAAAATGTACCTCATTATTGCTGACTTTAATAGCCATAGCACCAACTGGGGATATGAAGATGACGATGCAAATGGAGCAGTTGTATCATGGGCTCTAAACAACAGCCTTGAGCTACTATACGAGTAGCACACCCCCTACCTTCACTAGTGCCAGATGGAGAAAAGGATACAACCCAGACCTTGCCTTTGTTACCTCGACAAAGGTAACCTCTTCACACGAACAGTCCTCCAACATACACCCAAATCCCAACACCGCCCAGTCCAGGTAGAATCCCTTCCAGTTCTGAGTCCTGTACCGTCAAAGTACCTACCAAGATTTAGCCTGAGAAAAGCGAATTGGACATCTTTCGCAGAATCCCTTAATCAACTTATCGATACCATACCACCAGAACCTGATCATTATGATGAATTTGTCCAACTAATCTGGAAAGTAGTGCAGCAGAACACACCTAGAGGCTGCAGAACCAAATATATTTAGGGATTGATGTGATATCAAACAAAGTTATGATGAGTATGTCAACTTATATGACCAAGACCCATTTGGTCAAGACGCAATTGAAATGGGAGAGCAACACACACAAAATGCTGGTGGAACGCAGCAGGCCAGGCATAGGGAGAAGCACTGTCAATGTTTTGGGCTGAGACCCTTCATCAGAACTTTGAGTCCTGACAAAGGGTCTCAGCCCAAAACGTCGACAGTGCTTCTCCCTATAGATGCTGCCTGGCCTGCTGTATTCCACCAACATTTTGTGTGTGTTGTTTGAATTTCCAGCATCTGCAGGTTTCCTCGTGATTGAAATGGGAGAGTCAGTTCTGTCCCTATTGAGCCAAGAGAGACAACAGCATTGGCAGGAATTGATAGAAAACACAGACATGGCCAAGAGCAGTAAGAAGACACGGGCATCTGTTTGGAAACTCAACTCAGACGATAGACCACCACAGAGAATTGGTGCCATAATGCCCAATCAGGTTGCCCACCAACTAATACTAAATGGTCGACCAAATAATAAGGAATGGAGGCAAAAGAAAAAACGACATCAGGAGATGGAATCAGCTGTCTCAAACGGGAAGAGCAACTTCCCACCTCTTACCCTACAAGAATTAAAGGATCACAACCAAAATCCAACAAAGCTGCTGGCATAGATGGGGTTCTTAAAGAATTCCTTAAACATCTTGGACCTAAGGCACTCCACTGGCTTCTGTCCCTTTTTAACTGTTGCCTAAGATCATTAAAAATACTTAAAAAGTGGAGAAGAACCAAAGTTGTTGCTCTCCTAAAACCCAATAAAGACCCCAACATTCCTGAAAATTACAGACCGATTTCTTTGCTCTGCATCCACTATAAGCTCTATGAGAGACTCATACTGAAAAGGATATCCCCCTTAGTCGAAGATCTTCTAACACCAGACCAAGCCGGGTTCAGGCCAGGCCGTTCTTGCTGCGGTCAAGTCCTGAACTGAACCCAATATATTGAGGATGGCTTTGAAATGCAACAAACTACAGGGGCAGTATTCATTGGCTTACGGCACTGTGAATCAAGAACCCTTCTACTGAAATTATCTAAAATGTTAAAGAATGAAACCACAGTCAAAGAAATAAGAAGCCTCCTAGAAAATTGCAGATTTTATGTAGAAATGAACGGAATTAAGAGTAGGTGGCGTCCACGGAAGAACGGACTACCAGAGGGATCAGTCCTGGTACCTCTACTATTTAATGTTTACACAAATGACCAACCAACCTTTCCTAACACACACAGGTTTATCTATGCAGACAACCGATGCATAGCAACACAAGCTAACTCTTTCCAAGAAGTTGAAGTAGAACTTACAACAGTCCTTGAAGCAATGAATCAGTATTATGAAAAATGGTCTCCGATGTTAAATCCATCAAAAACTCAAGTGTGTGCATTCCACCTGAGGAATCGAGAAGCAGATCGGAAACTCAAGATCTTCTGGTGTGGGAAAGAGTTCGAACACCATCTGACTCCAGTTTACCTGGGCGTGACACTGGATAGGACGCTCTCATTTGTCACCCACCTCCAAAAACTGCAAGGGGAAGTTGGCTCTTACAATTCTCTCTTGAAAAAATTAGCAGGCACGAAATGGGGAGATAATGCTCACACACTGAGATCTGCTATGCACCTGTAGAATACTGTGCACCTGTGTGGGGCAGATCAGCCCATGCAAAGAAGGGCCTTTCTAGCCCTCCAAGCCACAACATCCACCAGCCCCCAGTTTAATCCTAACCTAATCATGGAATATTTACAATGGCCAAATAGCCTACCAGCTGGTTTGTCTTTGGACTGGAGTACCCAGAAGAAACTCATACAGTCACAGGGAGTGAGGTCCTTGTACTGTAAAGTGTTATACTAACCACTACACTACCGTGCTGTCTTGTAGGTAGCCATTAGGGATCATAGGGTAGATGTAGATGCAGATAGAGTAACTGGGTGGAAGGGCCAAGAGGAGGGACTCAGGGTGGTTTTAGTGTTAGGACACATAGCAAATATTGACTTCAGCAACTAAATTTCAGATCTGATTATGGATTGTAGATTAAATTTAAAATGCAGTTTAGAACATTGAAGTGCAGATCAGATGGACCAGGAAACAGGCACTTAACTAATTGTCTACGTATGCACGGATCCAATCAACATTCCACTGCATGGATACTACAATAATTAACTCTTATTCAGAGTCTGATGGTGGCAAGATCCCGGCATTTGAGGTTCTAATATGTAACTCAAAAGAAGCTTTACGAGGGCATTGTAACTACAGAAATTGTCCTATCAGCTTTGTTCTTTAATATATAAAAATGTGCTGTAATGTTGGATTAAAGAGTCTCTCTCTCTCTCCCCACCTCTCTTTCTCTGTCTGTCTCTGTCTCCCTCTCTCTCTCCCCCCACCCCCCATCTTTCTCACTGTCTCTCCTTATTTGTGTGTGTATCAAAAAAAGACTCTTTTTATGCCTACCAGCTGTGCCTCTCTGGTGACTTTGTTCATGTGACAACCTCAGTACGGTTTGACATCAGCAGCGTCACCGAAGTTGCCAGTCAGCATTGAGCTCAAAGTATGATTGCCATAGTGACTCCAGCCTCAGACTTTTCTTCGGGGTTTACTCCCGAGGCCTTCCCTTTGAGGGGTTGTAGCTGCAAGGCCACAACCACTCACGAGGCTTGAGATCAGAGATTTCCTTCTCTTTTTGAGCTAATAACCATGACTGACAAGCTTATCTGCCCAGAGTGATTGGTTTTAAGGGACCAGTAATCTGCCCTTGCCCCATCTTCTGTCAGAAGAAATGGTTTTGCTGGGTTCAGTAGCTAAGCCACACGTGAAGGCCAGGAGCTGGACTTGGTTGTCAGAGGCTATTTGAGACACATGTCATTAGGGGTAGTGAGAGCTTGTCTCTTTCTCTACCAGCTGAGACAACTTTAACAAACTACAACTGAGAATATTGAACTAATGCAATACTCAAGCAATTATTTTATATAACATAGACAATAAAAGCCTTGGAAATTCATTAGCATAGCTTCAAAATAATGCTATTGTGCAGCTGAAATTTTTGCTGGATCTGCAACGAGGCAATTCTGGGAGTCTCAGTGTCCAGCAGGGATTGCAACTACCAATGTTCAGTGAGACTTCCATTCACCCTCCCACATCTATTCCTCCATTGAGATACCGCACAGAGTAAGCACTCTGGCCCTTCGAGCTGTGTTGCCAGCAATCCCTGATTTAAAAACACAGAAGCATAGCAGAACACAGCACAGGGACAGGCCATTCGGCCCACACTGTGCTGAACCAGATAAAACGTAAATCAAAAACACCCAAACACTAAACCCTCCTACCCACACCGTGTCTATATCCTTCCATCCATGTGCCTATCCAAAAGTCTCTTAAAAGCCTCTAATGTATTTGTCTCTGCCACCTCACCAGGCAGCGCATTCCAGGCACCCACCACTCTCTGAGTAGAAAACTTACCCCTCACATTCCCCTTGAACCTACCCCCTCTCACCTTCAATGTTCACCCTCTGGAATTAGACTCTTCTACTCTGGGAAACAGATACTCTCTGTCCACTCAATCGATGCCTCTCGTAATCTTGTAAACCTCTATCCGATCTCCCCTCAGCCTCCAAACTCCAGAGAAAATAACCCAAGTTTATCCAGCCTCTGGTGATAGCACTTTCCCTCTAAACCAGGCAGCATCCTGATGAAACTCTTCTGCACCGTCTCCAAAGCCTATAGTGGGGCAACCAGAACTTTATGTAATACTGTACTCCAGATGTGGCCTCACCAGAGCTTTACAAAGTTGCAACTTCTAAAATGAACGCCTCAAGCAATAAAAGCAAGCATTCCATAACAACCTTCTCACTGATGTCCCACTTGGCACTAATGCTTGCAAGTTGAACACGTGCTACATCTGCAGCTACACCTCCCTCATTAGCATTCAGGGCCCCAAACAGTCCTCCAGAGGAGGTAACACTTCACCTGTGAGTCTGTTGGAGTCATCTACTGTATCTGGTGCTCCCAGTGCAGCCTCCTGTATATCAGTGAGACCCGACATAAATCGAGAGACTGTTTTGCCGAGCACCTATGCTTCATCTGCCAGAAAATGTGGGGTCTACTGGTGGCCACCTATTTCAAATCTACTTCCCATTCCCATTTTAACATGTCAGTCCATGGCCTCCTCCACTGTTGTGATGAGGCCACACTCAGGTTGGAGGAGCAACACCTCATATTCTGTGTGGATAGCCTCCAACCTGAACATTGATTTCTCAAACTTCCGGTACATATTGATAAAAAACTATAAATTGCAATATCTATCTATCTGTGTGTATATATTTTTTAATATAGACAATAGACAATAGGTGCAGAAGTAGACCATTCGGCCCCTCGAGTCTGCACCACCATTCTGAGATCATTCACTATCAGTACCCAGTCCCTGCCTTGTCCCCATATATATATTTATATATAGATAGATATATCTCTCTGTATATAGATATATAGACTTACTGTAATTTGTAGTTTTTATTATTATGTATTGCAATGTACTGGTGCTGCCAAACAGAAATCTCACGACAGATACCAGTGATTCTGATTCTAGTGGAATGCTGCTGACAGTCTGTGGGTGCTGCCACTTATTCTAGGACCAACACAGCATTCCCACCATGGACAGTACACAACAAACAACTAAACAATAACAGCAAAACCAGCTTCTCTCCCACCTCCCACACACCCACGCACGGACAGTTGTTGAACTTCAGGACAGACCTCCAGTCTCATTGAGCCTTGGTTTGTGTGGTGAACTACATATACCTGTCTGGACATGCCCCCCCCCCCCCCCCCGGCTGACTGCTCCTGTGGCTCCTCCCACGGACCCCGTGTGGTGAACTACATATACCTGTCTGGACACGCCCCCCCCCCCCCCCCCCCGCTGACTGCTCCTGTGGCTCCTCCCACGGACCCCGTGTGGTGAACTACATATACCTGTCTGGACATGCCCCCCCCCCCCCGCTGACTGCTCCTGTGGCTCCTCCCACGGACCCCGTGTGGTGAACTACATATACCTGTCTGGACATGCCCCCCCCCCCCCCCCGCTGACTGCTCCTGTGGCTCCTCCCACGTACCCCGTGTGGTGAACTACATATACCTGTCTGGACATGCCCCCCCCCCCCCCCGCTGACTGCTCCTGTGGCTCCTCCCACGGACCCCGTGTGGTGAACTACATATACCTGTCTGGACATGCCCCCCCCCCCCCCCCGCTGACTGCTCCTGTGGCTCCTCCCACGGACCCCGTGTGGTGAACTACATATACCTGTCTGGACATGCCCCCCCCCCCCCCCCGCTGACTGCTCCTGTGGCTCCTCCCACGGACCCCGTGTGGTGAACTACATATACCTGTCTGGACGTGCCCCCCCCCCCCCCCGCTGACTGCTCCTGTGGCTCCTCCCACGGACCCCGATATAAAGGCGATTGGAGACACTGCTCCTCCCTCAGTCTCCAGGATGCAGTATGATGGTCAATTGCTGCTTGTTCTTTCTTCCAGCCAATAAAAGCCTATATCTCGCCTCACGTTTTGGAGAGTGATTGATGGTGCATCACCTTATGAACTAACAATCAACCTACTGATAGAACAGTACACACAGGAGTGGGCACTTTGACCCACTGCGTCTGATTGAAGCAAGATGCCAAATTAACCTAATCTCTTCTGTATCCCTCCTGCCCTACGTATTCATGTGTCTGTCTAATGGTCTCTTAAAAGCCACCAACTTCTTTGTCTCTACCACCATCTCTGGCGGTCTGCTCCAGGTACTCACCACTCTCTGTGCCTCACACACCTTCTCTAAACTTCCCCCCTCTCACCTTAAATGCATGCCCTCTGGTATTAGACATTCCAACCCTGGGGAAAGACACTGTCTGTCTACTCTTCACATGCCTCTCACAACCTCATCCACTTTTGTCAGAGAGAAGAGTGCCAAGCTTGTCCAACCTCTCGTTATGGATAAACCCAGATACATAAGAGTAATTTAGATAGGCGTATGAACAGACAACAAATGGACATCTAGCATAAGACATAAGAGATAGGAGTGGAATTAGTCCTTGATGGTGAGTCCATAGTTGTGGGGACAATTCAGTATTGAGGTGAGTGAAGTTATCCCTTCTGGTTTAGGAGACTGATGACTGAGGGCTAAAAACTGGTCCTGAATCTGGTGGTGTGGTTCCTGAAGCTCCTGTACCTCCTTCCTGATGACAGCAGCAAGAAGAGTGGATAGCCTAGATGATGGGTTCCTTTTTGATTGATGCTGCTTTCCTGTGATAGCGTTCCATGTAGGTATGTTTTATGAGAAGATGATCCAAATGAATCACAGATAACAGACAAACCTGAAGACACGAGTGATATTTGGAGCCTCATAGCTTCCTGTGTTCCACATGAAGGTTAAACCATTACTTCCTCACCTCTCACTGACCTTATTTGCTTTGGAGACCTTCCCTCCAGTCTCGTACTTCCACACACATTACTGTGGGGCATCACGGGATCATAGCAGTTAGTGTGATGTTATTATAGCTTGGGGCTTTGGAGCTCTGAGTTTCTGTTTCTGAACCCACACCACCTGGTTCAGAAACAGTTACCACCCGTCAGCCATCAGGCAGATCAGGAAACAGAGAGGATAACTTCACTCAACTTCATTTGCCCCATCATTGAAATGCTCCCACAACCTATGGACTCACTTTCAAGGACTCTTTATCTCACATTCTCAATATTTATTGCTTATTTATTTGTTGTTATTATTTCTTTCTTTTTGTATTTGCACAGTTTGATGTCTTGCTCATTGGTTGAACGTCCAGTTGGATGGTCTTTCATTGATTCTGTTATGGTTATTATTCTATGGATTTATTATGTTCACAGAAAAATGAATCTCAAAGTTGTATCTGGTGATATATATGTACTTGGACAATAAATTTACTTTGAACTTTGATTTCTGGTATCCTCTGTAAGAAAGTTCGTCCCGTGTTTCCTCTGGGTGCAGGCATCTTGCTTCTTCTACATGGACCTTGTCTATACTTCTCACTGCCCGGTAATAAATGACCCCGCACACTCCTGACATTCTCTCTTCTTGTAATGAACTGATCTGTACAGATGACATGCAGAACAATGGTCTTCACTGGCCCTTGGCACGAGTGATAATAGTAAACCAGCTCACTCTCCGTGAATTGCTGGAAATCTGACCAGTCAGTGTAAAATTGAACGTGGAAGGGGAGCTGCCCTTGCCACTTTGAAACAATAATCTTCCAGACTGTAGACACAGTTACTAACAAAATGAGAATGTTTGAGCAACGTGTTGGTCCAGAATCAGAATCAGAATCAGGTTTATTATCACCGGCATGTGTCATGAAACTTGTTAACTTAGCAGCAGCAGTTCAATGCAATCCATAATAAAGGAGAAGAAAAAAAATATAATAATAATAATAATAAATAAGTAAATCAATTACAGTATATGTATATTGAAAGGAGTAAAATCATGCAAAAAACAGAAATAATTGTATATTAAAAAAGTGCAGTAGTGTTCATGGGTTCAATGTCCATTTGGGAATTGGATGACAGAGGGGAAGAAGTTGTTCCTGAATCGCTGAGTGTGTGCCTTCAGGCTTCTGTATCTCCTACCTGATGGTAACAGTGAGAAAAGGGCATGCCCTGGGTGCTGGGGGTCCTTAATAATGGATGCTGCCTTTCTGAGATGCCACTCCTTGAAGATGTCTTGGGTACTTTGTAGGCCAGTACCCAAGATGGAGCCAACTAAATTTACAACTCTCTGCAGCTTCCTTTGGTCCCGTGCAGTAGCCCCTCCATACCAGACAGTGATGCAGCCTGTTAGAATACTCTCCACAGTGCATCTATAGAAGTTTTTGAGTGTATTTATTGACATACCAAATCCCTTCAAACTCCTATAGCTGCTGTCTTGCCTTCTTTATAACTACATTGATAAGTTGGGACCAGCTTAGATCTTCAGAGATCTTGACACCCAAGAACTTGAAACTGCTCACTCTCTCCATTTCTGATCCCTCTATGAGGATTGGTATGTGTTCCTTCATCTTACCCTTCCTGAAGTTCACAATCAGCTCTTTCGTCTTACTGACGTCGAGTGCCAGGTTGTTGCTGCAGCACCATTCCACTAGTTGGCATATCTCACTCACGTACATCCCCTAGTCACCATGGCCTCCTCTTCTGCCATGGTAAGGCTGCAGGTTGGAGGAGCAACACCTCATGTTCTATCTGGGTCACTTTCAACCTGTATGTATGGACATCCGGTTCTTTAATTTCTGATGACTTCTGCTCCTCCCATTCTCTCTTTTTCCATTCCCCATTCTGGTTCTCCTCTCACTCCTCACTTGCCTATCATCTCTCTCTAGTTCTCCTCCTCCTTGCCTTTCCTCCATGGTCCTCTCCTATCAGATTTCTTCTTCTTTATCGCTTTACCTCATCCACCTATACCCTCCCAGCTTCTTACTTCATTCCCCACCACCCACCCACTTGCCCCCTCACTAGGCCTCACATATCACCTGCTAGCTTGTACTCCTCACTCTGCCCCACTTTCAGGTGAAATTACCTCTTATCAAGATCTCCTCTTCCATTTCTCCCATCCTCTCTTCTTTCTAGTCAAAACTACGATGCTTTCTATCATGATACGCACAAAATTCTGGAGGAACTCAGCAGGTCAGGCAGCATCTATGGAGAGGAATAAACAGTCAGCAGTTTGGGTTGAGACGTTTTGTCAGGACTCACATGAAAGGTCAGTTGTTTATCCTTTCCATAGATGCTGCCTGACCTGTTGAGTTCCTCCAGTATTTTGTGTGCCTTGCACACACATGGGTCAGAGTTATTACAGGCTGGCAAACAAAAGGTTAAAAAGTGAATGACACATTGTGAAGACCAGCGAGGGACCGCAGAAATTCCTACCTGGAGGATGGGTGTCTGCTGAGACAAGTATTCTTCATACAATCTGAGCCTGTAGAAGAGAGGATAGGGTTTAATGGAAGAGGAGATCTTGATAAGAGGTCATTTCAGTCTAACGTAAATTGGGTTTGAGCAGGGCCAGGGCACCTCCTAAACACTGGTCAATAAAGAGTTAATTTTTGATTCTCCAGAAAAGCAAAATACTGCAGATTGCCAAAAACTGCCGCAAAAGCAGAAGATCATTGAAAGAATCTCCAGAGAGCATTTGTGGACTTGGATGACCTCTGTTCACAGCTTGGTCTTTTCACAGAGAAGTGGTTTCAAAATGACATAGAGAAAAGCTTACTAGGTGCATCCTTTTAAACAACACTTTTTACCTTCATGTGATGTGATTTGTTTCAGCAAAATAGTGGGCCAAGTTCCTGGATGTCAACATATCTGAAGATCTACCTTGGGTTCAACAAACACTTCTCCCTCCTGCCGTCTGGGAAAAGGCTCCGAAGCATTCGGGCTCTCACAACCAGACTATGTAACAGTTTCTTCCCCCAAGCCATCAGACTCCTCAATACTCGAAACCTGGACTGACACCTTGCCCTACTGTCCTGTTTATTATTTATTGTAATGCCTGCACTGTTTTGTGCATTATGTGCAGTCCAGTGTAGGTCTGTAGTCTAGTGTAGCTTTCTCCGTGTTGTTGTTTTCTCCGAGTTGTAAGCTCAGCCAGCTCCATCATGGGCACCAGCCTTCCCTGCATCAAGGGCATTTTCAAAAGAAGGTACCTCAAAAAGGTGGCATCATCATTAAGGATCCCCATCAGCCAGGACATGCCTTCTTTTCATTGCTACCATCAAGGCACACACTCAGTGTTTCAGGAACAGCTTCTTCCCCTTCACCATCAGATTTTTGAATGGACAATAAACCCATGTACACTATCACACTATTTTGCTCTTGTTTTTTGCTCTACTTACTCAATTTATTTTTCACATATATATATATCTTATTGTAATTTATAGTTTTTATCGTATTTTTCAAACTACTGCAACCACAAAACAACAAATTTCATGACATATGCTGGCGATATTAAACCTGATTCTGATTCTGAGTTTGCTGGTGGAAGTAAATCATCAGAGTTGGGTTGGAAGGATGAATTCTTCCAAGAAACAAAGGGCACAACAAAGGGATGCTCTACTCTGTTTTGATCAATTTGGAATTAAAGTTAGTCTCTACCAGTCCTTAGTGAATTGAATATAGAACATAAAACTGTACAGCACAGTGTAGGCCCCTCAGCCCACCATGTTATGCTTGTAACCCCCTCCACAACTTTTAACCTACTCCACAATCAATCTATCTTTTCCTCCTGCACAGCCAATAACCCTCAAATTTTCTTCTGTCCATCTACATTTCAAGTTGGAGTTCAAGTTTATTGTCATCCGACTGTACATACAACCAAACGAAACAATGTTCCTCTGGATCATGGTGCACCCACAAAACATATATCACACACAGTACATAAAACAAAATATCACCCCAATTAAGTTAATAAAATGTAATTCAAACTACATGTAGTGTGTAGCACAGGTAAACTGTAACCAGCTCACAGTCCTGGTGTCGAGACCTCGCTGGTGGCAGGGTGTGGTTAAGTCTCAGAGCCTGAGGGAAGAAGCTGTTCCCCAGTCTGGCAGTCCTAGTCCCGATGCTCGTGTGCTCCTTCCTGACGGTCGTGGGTCAGAGAGATTGTGGGGTGGGTGGTGGGGATCCTCACCAATGCTTTGGGTCCTTCATCTGCAACACTCCAGTAAACCTAAGAACCTCTTAAATGTCCCTAGCGTGCCTGCCTCTACCACCACCCCCGGCACCATGTTCCATGCACTCACTGCTCTCTGTAAACAAAACTTATCTCTGACATCCTTCATACTTTCCACCCTGGGAAAAATCTCTAGCTGTCCACTCAATCTATGCCTCTTATCATCTTGTACCCGTCTCTCATCCTCCATTGTTCTGATGTGAAGTGCCTAGCTCACTCACAATCGTCCTTCCCAGACAATCTCCAAGGGCGGCACACAAATTCGGATCTCCCCAAGAGGACTCATGACCTTTAGAGAAACAAGCCCTCCCAGCCCTTTAAGCCGTACAGCCCAGCAACCTGCCGACTTAACCCTAGCCCAGGGGTCGGCAACGTTTACCACTGAAAGAGCCAATATGGACCCATTTCCCACAGACAAGAAAACACTGGGAGCCACAAAACCCGTTTGACATTTAAAATGAAAGAACACTGCATACAACGGTTTTTTTTGCCTTTATGCTATGTATAAACAAACTATAATGTGTTGCATTTATGAAATTGATGAACTCCTGCAGAGAAAACAAAATTACATTTCTGCATGCAACAAAAACATTTTGAACTCCGAAAAAAAGACGTTGGGTTGAAAGTTACTCCATAGGTAGCCTACCTTGGATCGAAGAATTAAAA
Organism: Hypanus sabinus; assembly: GCF_030144855.1. Taxonomy (NCBI): domain Eukaryota; kingdom Metazoa; phylum Chordata; class Chondrichthyes; order Myliobatiformes; family Dasyatidae; genus Hypanus; species Hypanus sabinus. The sequence continues at coordinate 105,518,334 of NC_082719.1, read as the reverse complement.
GAAAGCGCGCACTGGCGGGTGTCAGGCATTGGCAGTGGTGATGTATATTAATAGCGATAAAAAACATGTTGTAGCGGTGTGCTACACGCAGCGCTAAAATAACGACACTGCAGTCAAAGGTAACTTTATTCAAACTAAACAGCCTTGATTTAAAGCCTCCCTCAACCCGTCCCCGTGGGCGCGGATGCTCCAAAAGACACGTACTCACAAACCCCCGTAGGCTATCTCCCTTAGCTGGAACGGTGGCTAATTGTGAGCCGGTTTGGATGTGCCAGGAAATGGGTCGCCACAACGTTTTTAGATTGAACAAGATCACCATAATCTTCAAATTTTGAATTACATTTCAAAAACTAACAAACCACGGGGAGCCGCAGCACAGAGATGAAAGAGTCGCATGCGGCTCCAGAGCCGCGGGTTGCCGACCCCTGCCCTAGCCTAATCAGGGGACCATTTACAATGACCTATTAGCCTACTAACTGGTACGTCTTTGGACTGTGGAGACGGGAGCACCCCAAGGAAACCCACACGTGAACGGGGAGGAACTTGCAAACTCCTGACAGAGGATACTGGAATTGAACTCTAGGTTGTGATGCACTGAGCTGTAACAGTGTCGTGCTAACTACAAGACCACAGTGCTGCCCTGTAATAGATAGATAGAAACTTTATTGATCCCAAAGGAAATTACAGAATAGATTGTTACTTCTGGGTCAGTTTGTGGAAGTACTGGAATGCTACAATGACAGAAGTGTCATTTTTCCATCAGGACATTAAACTGAGATCCTATCTGAACTCAGATTTTTCTGTGGCACTGTTCAACACGTCAGAGGCAAGGTCTCCCCAGTTTTCTCTCCTATATTGCAGTATTAAATGTTTTAAAATCACTATATCACAATCTTTCCTATAATACTATTAATTGACTTTAATACTATATGACCTAAGAGAAGAATGAGGCCATTCAGCCCACTGAGTCTGCTCTGTCATTCCATCATGGCTGATTTATTATCCCTCTCAATCCCATTCTCCAGCCTTTGACCCGTAACCTTTGACATCCTGAAAAATCAAAAACCTATCAACCTCTGCTTTAAATAAGCTCAGTGACTTGGCCTCTAAAGCCATCCGTGGCAATGAATTCCACAGATTCATTGGCCTCTGGCTAAAGAAATTCCTCCTTATCTCTGTTCTCTAGGGACATCTCCCTGTTCTGAGGCCATGCTCTCTGGTCCTCCCCCCAATATAGGAAACATGCTCTCCACATACACTGCATCTAGGCCTTTCAATATTTGATAGGTTTCAATGAGAATCCCCCCTCATTCTTCTAAACCTGAGCCATCAAGCACGCCTCATAAGTTAACCCTTTCACTGCTGGGATCATTCTTGTGAACCTTCAAGACTGTAATGCATTTTGTGCTGTACTGAGGCATTGGCTTATTTAATCTTTTCCACTTGAGAGAACAGTACAGAACAAGATAATATTCTGGAATATGTTGATGTTGTGAAAGAGAATGTGCTGGAACTTTTGGAAAACATTTGAAGACTCAGTTTCAATCTTGCGCTACTTGCAAACTTCTGATGTTCTAAGTTCGAAGTTTAAAGTAAACTTATTATCAAAGTACATGTATGTCACCATAGCTGGCTGGTGGCACAGTGGCATCGGCACCGAACTTCGGAAGCAAAGGCTCGCAAGTTCGAACCCAGTCGGCCCCCCGGGCACGCTTTCCATCTGTGCCGGGTTGAGTGCCAAGCTAGCCACTCAGCCTCGTAAAAAACAAGGGTCGTGTCAGGAACGTTCATATCGTGACCCGGTTAATCCAAAAGGAGACCAATCCTGACACCATGCGCCAGACAAGAACAGCTGACAGTCTGGTGTGCTATGAAATGAAAAAGTCACCATATACAACCCCGAGATTCATTTTCCTGTGGACATACACAATAAATCCAATAACCATAATAGAATCAATGAAGCAACGTGCCAACAGCATGTTCAACCCGTGTACAAATGACAGCAAACTACAAACAACAGTTCACATTCACATTCAGCAGACAGACAGGCATACTTTATTGATCCCGAGGGCAACTGGGTTTAGTTACAGCCGCACCAACCAAGAATAGTGTAGAAATACAGCAATATAAAACCAAAAATAATTAAATAATAATAAGTAAATTATTCCAAGTGGAAATAAGTCCAGGACCAGCCTATTGGCTCAGGGTGTCTGACACTCCGAGGGAGGAGTTGTAAAGTTTGACGGCCACAGGTAGGAATGACTTCCTATGACACTCAGTGTTACATCTCGGTGGAATGAGTCTCTGGCTGAATGTACTCCTGTGCCTAACCAGTACATTATGGAGTGGATGGGAGTCATTGTCCAAGATGGCATGCAATTTGGACAGCATCCACTTCAGCAAGCAAATGCACCTTTCAATAACCTCATACATTCAAATACTCCTTTGCAGGGCCTATTTTTAAAAGGATAACAAAACTCCTTTCATAGGTCTGAAGCAGATAAAAGTTGTTACTCTCTCAGTACGGTGCTTCTGTGCTGAAGTTGGCATTTGGTTTCAAATGGAAAACCATCTCCCCCTGCTGGTAGGATTGAAGATTCATGAATGTTTAATGTCATTCCCTGTGCACAAGTGTAAAGGAGAACAAAATAATTGTTTCTCCGAATCTGATGCAGCACAATAAGGTAAAGAACAGAATAATTAAAAAAAAGAAATATATAAATGTAAGGTAGTTTAAAAGCTTGCATGCCCACAATGTAAAAGGTGGACAGAATCGAAAAGGGCGAATACAGGACTGAAGGTGTTGTATCTGAATGTGTGCAGTACACGGAATAAGGTAGATGAACTTGTAACACAATTACAGATTGGCAGGTATGACGTTGTGGGCATCACTGAATCATGGCTCAAAGAAGATTATAGATGGAGCTTAATGCCCAAGGATACAGATTGTATCAAAGAGACCAGCAGGAAGGCAGAGGGAACGCCGTTGCTGTGTTGGTCAAAAAAGGAAATCAAATCATCAGAAAGAGGTGACATAAGATTAGTTGGTGACATAAAGTCATTGTGGGGAGAGATAGGGAAATGCAACAGTTAAAAGGCCCAGGTAGGAGTTAGATACAGACCACCAAATAGCAGTAAAGATGTGGTCTACAAATTACAATGGGAGATGAAAAATGCATGCCAAAAGGGCAATATTACAATAGTCATAGGGGTTTCAATATGCAGGTAGATTGGGAGAATCAAGTTGGTGCTAGATACCAAGAGGGGAATTTCTAGAGTGTTGACATAAAAAGACTTTTTAGAGCAGCTCATGGTTGAGCCCACAAGGGGATCAGCTATTCTGGGTGTTGTACAATGAACTAGAATTGACTACAGAGCTTAAGGTAAAGGAGCCCTTCAGAGAAAGTGATTGTAATATGATAAAATTCACCCTGAAATTTGAGGAGAAGCTAAAATCAAATGTAACACTTACCCAACAGGCTGGTATATGTCTAGGGGAAAAGGAGATCCAGCCACACACCAATCCCACCTCCTGTACACGCAGGGGCTGTGAGAATCGAATTTATGCCTCGCGCCCGCCCACAGTATCAAATTCACACGAGGTACTGTTATGAAATACACTTTAAAGAGTTTATTAAAACTAAAAGAGTACTAGGCAATACAATATACATGAAAGAAAAGAAAAAGCAAAAGGCGCCAACTTATCAAAGTTCAGTCAGTTTAGTGCTCATCATTGGAGCTCAACCATCGAACCATTCAACCCCTCGTCACTTTCCTCTGACCTCCACGTCTTCGCACCCGGGACCACCCCCGGTGGTCAACCAAGCAGTGCAGCACACGTCCACCTTCCTCGGCGTCTTCCTCCTGACTCTCTCGAAAACCCGCAAACCCCCCCCCCCCCAAGTTCCCAGACCCACAAGACAAAATAACATTCCCCATTGGTTAACAAATGAATTCAATCCCCATATCAGCAAGTCTACAGCTAAACAACTGTGAGAGAAACACTTACCAGACAAAGAAGTGTTCCTACTCTTAACAAACCAAAGAAGCCATTTTGAGTCACATACACAAGACATTGTACACAGATGTATCAGTATTACAGTGGAGTAAAGGGAATTACAGAGGCACAAGAGAGGTGCTGGTCAAAATTGATTGGAAAAGGAGACTGGCAGGGATGACAGTAGAGCATCAATGGCTGGGACTTCTGGGAGCAATTTGGAAGGATATATACATTCCAAAGAGGAAGCTACAGGATGATGCAACAGTGGCTGACAAGAGAAGCCAAAGCCGACATAAAAGCAGATAATACAGCAAAAATTAGTGGGAAGTTGGAGGATTGGGAAGCTTCTAAAAAACAATAGAAGGCAACTAAAAAATTTATTAAGAAGGAAAAGATGAAATACAAAGGTAAACTAGCCAACAATATTAATTTTTTTTGGTTACATAAAGTGTAAAAGCGAGGCAAGAGTGGATATCAGACCACTGGAAATTGATGCTGGTGAGGTAGTAATTGGGTAAGAAAAAAGGCAAATGAACTGAATAAATACTTTGCATCAATCTTCACTCCGGAAGATACTAGCATTGTGCCAAAAGTTCGAGAGTATCAGTGGACAGAAGTGAGTGAAGTTGGAAGGTTCTTGGGGAAACTGAAACTTGTAAAATTAGAAGTCACCTGGACCAGATGCTCTACACCCCAGGGTTCTGAAAGAGGAAGCTGAAAAACATTATGGAGACATTAGTAATGATCTTTCAAGAATCAATTGATTTTGGCATGGTTCTGGAGGAATAGAAAATTGCAAATGTCACTCCACTCTTCAAGAAGGAAGAGAGGCAGAAAAAAGGAAACTATAGGCCAGTTAGTCTGACCTCAGTGGTTGGGAAGATGTTGGAATCGATTGTTAAGGATGTGGTTTTGGGGTACTTGGAGGTACAAGATAAGGTAGACCATGGTTAGTGTGGTTTCCTCAAGGGAAAACCTTGCCTGACAAATCTGTTCAAATTCTTTGAAGAAATAACATGCGGGATAGACAAAGGAGGATTGGTGGATGTTGTGTACCTTGACTTTCAGAGGGCCTTTGATAAGGTGCCACACGAGGCTGCTTAGCAAGTTAAGAGCTCGTGGTGTTTCAGGAAAAATACTAGCAGGGATAGAGCCTTGACTGATTGGCAGGAGGCAAAGAGTGGGAAGAAAGGCAGCCTTTTCCACTGGTGTTCCACAGATGTCTGTTTTGGGCCATTTCTTTTTCAGTTGTATATTAATGATTTGGATGACAGATTGGTGGCTTTGTGGCCAAGTTTGAGGATGGTATGAAGATAGCTGGAAGGGCAGGTAGTTTTGAGGAAGTAAAGAGGTTACGAAAAGACTTAGACAGATTAGGAGAATGGGCAAAGAAGTGGCAAATGAAATATATATTGTCAGGAGTGAGGGGTGACTTCACTGTAACGTATCGAATATTGAAAGGCCTCGATAGCGAGGATGTGGAAAGGCTGTTTCTGTTGGTGGGGGAGTCTCGGAACATAGGGCACAGCCTCAGAATAGGGGGACATCTCTTTAGAACAGAGAGTGTTGAATATGTGGAATTTACTGCCACAAATGGCTGTGGAGGCCATGTCATTGAGCATATTCAAAGTGGAGGTTGGTTTCAATTGTGTCAAAGTTTACGGGCAAAAGGCAGGAGAATGGGGTTGAGAAGATTAGTAAATCAGCCTAGATGGAATCAATGGGATGAATGGCCTAATTCTGCTCCTACGTTTTATGTTCTTGAGGTTTTCCTCATCAGGAGAACACAGTCAATGTGGTTCAAAAATACCATCTCTTTCTCACTGATATTCACCATTGGCACATCTCGATGATGCATACTTAGTTACTGCTCGACTGTGTACACTCAAGACCTTCTGCCTAGACACAGCTCAAGTGTCATTTATAAATTCACAGATTTTATTCCACTGATAGCAGGGCCTGCAGAGCAAGAGGTTGCAAAATATGCTGGATGTAGTCCCATGTGCAATATGTCAGTGTTAAAAAGCTGTTGGGACTTGTATGTGGAGCAATAGTTTGCTTGGGTTAATAGAAACTCGGGGGGGGTGGCATCCGTCGGTCTCGAGAGACCATGGATCTGCACCTGGAGTTTCCAGGGTGCAGGCCTGGGCAGGGTTGTATGGGAGACTGGCAGTTGCCCCAGCTGCAGGCCTTCCCCTCTCCACGCCACCGATGTTGTCCAAGGGAAGGGCACTAGGACCCATACAGCTTGGCATCGGTGACATTGCAGAGCGATGTGTTGTTAAGTGCCTTGCTCAAGGACACAAACACGCTGCCTCAGCTGAGGCTCGAACCAGTGACCTTCAGGTTACTAGTCTGATGCCTTGCCCACTAGGCCACGCGCCAACACAATAGAAACTAGGATTAATTAATAAGGGCCAATAGAAAGAAGTAAGGTTCAAGTGGAGTGGTCATTGTTGGAGTGGGCCAGTGTTAAAGTGCTCAGGCTTTGGCTCAACAGGCTTCAGCGAGAACAGGTACAGACTAGAACTTAAGTTTGAGAAGTTGAAATGGGTTGGTAGTTCAGTCAGTGGAATGCTCGGCCTGAGATAGGGGATTTCAGGGTCCCTAGTGATGACATCTGTGGGAAGTGCTCCCAACTTCAGCTCCTGACTGACAAGGAACTGGAACTGGTGCTGGATGCACTCAGGAGCATCCAGGAGGCTGTAAACCTCACAGATGAGACTTCTACTGAGGTGGTCACACCCAGAGTACAGCTTCAGACAGTGGGTGGGTGGGTGAAGTAAGGAGTCAGCACAAGGGCCATCCCAGCCCCCCCAGCAACAAGTATACTCATTTAGATAGTGCTGGGGGGTGACCTTCCTGGACACAGTGGTAGCAGCCAGGCCAGTGACACTGTGGCCAGCTCTGAGGCTCAGCAGGGAAGGATTCGGTCAGGCAGAGTGGTAGTGATAAGAAATTTGATAGTTAGAGGGATGCACAGCAGATTCTGTGCCACGAAAGTGAAGCCATGACAGTGTGCTGCCTCCCAGGTGCTAGGGTCCTGAAAAGGCTGAAGACAAACTAAGTGGAAATACCAATGCCCTTGAATGAAAAATCCTACAAAAAGTAGAAGCCAGTCCCTCATGGGTAAAACCCTCTCCACCACTGAGCACATCTACACAGAGCTCTGTTGCAGGAAAGCAGCACCCAGGTCCGAAGACCTCCACCATCCAGGCCGTGCTCTCTTCTCACTGCTACCATAAGGCAGGAGGTACAGGAGCCTCAGAACACACACGACCAGGTTCAGGAACAGTTAATCCCTTCAACCATCTGTGCTCTTGGACCAGAGGGGATAACTTCACTTGCCTCATCACTGAATTGTTCCCATTGAAGCACCTCTACTTGTGGTCACACCAGGGCAACTGTCTGCCCCTCTTCCTCTCAAGTACCTCCAGCCTTTCAGTTTTCTTTGTGAACTGAGCTCTTGCAGACAGAGGACTTGGAATTGGTTTAATACTGTCACACGTACCTGTCAGGAAACGTAGAGGAGGCTTGACCCCAAAGCAGAGCAGCAGAGACAATTCATCAGTGAACAATAACTTTGCAAAATAACAAGCCAGGAGGGACCAAAGTGAGGGAGAACACATTCTAAACGAAACAGGGAACAAGGTCAACTTTAAGCAGGGCAAGTGAAGGCCAGGAGTAACTGGGTGAAGCTGGCTCATTCAATGAGTGAACAAGGATTGTGGATGAGAACTGGGTTTTAATAGGTGCCCGTACCTCCAGTTGAATTTTGTCTTTTTGTGTGTTTCCCCCTAGCCGTTATTCTGTGGTTCAGTATTGCCATGTGCTCTTGTTTGTTTTCATGCCCCCTGTGCTCCTGTCCCTGCCCCTGCTCTACTCCAGCCCCTGTATTACTGAGTACCCCGTTTCTCATCTGTTTCTCATTATCACCTGTGTCTCATTGTGCTCCACCTATCATCTGCCTCTCTGTTTATTGCTCAGTGCATTTCAGTCCCGTGTTTTCACCTGCTTGTTGCCAGATTATTCCAGAGTCTTTCTAGTATTTGCATCTTAATTCTGTCTGTCCAACTATTGACGCTGCCTGTTTCCTGATTCTGGTTTTTGGATTTCTCTGGATGCTTTGATCTCTGCCTGAACTTTGATGCCGACTTTGTTGCCCCCCTGGATTTGCTACTCAGTAAATATCACAGTGTGCACAGTACCGGGTCTGCGATTGGATCCCTGCTCCAGTAGGCTGCAGGTGATGAGTCTGGAATGATCAGCAGGTTAGATTCTATTAGCTGGGGGAGGACTGGGAGGTGTCAATGGGAGCAGCCTTGACATAGACAGGGCAGTGAACATGACTTCTGGTGTTCTTGATTCAGGCACTGAGGAGAGGAGTTTGAAAATTGTGTTGCAGTTGTAAGAGACATATGAGGCAGCTCTGGAGAATTGAGTACAGTTTTGGTCACCTGATTATAGGAAAAATGCTATTGAAGAGTGCAGGGAAGATTTATCAGGATTTTGCCTGGACTTGGAGACCTGAGTTACAAGAAGAGGCTGTGCAGTCTAGGGCTTTATTCCCTGGAATGTAGGAGATTGTGGAGTGCTATAATGGAGGTACTTAAGATCCTGAGGGGCATTGATAGGGTGAAAGCACATAGTCTCCTCCCAAGGAGGAAGTGCTAAAAATGAGAGGAGATGGGTTTAAGATCAGAGGTGAAATAATTAAAAGGCACAACTATTTCTCACAAAAGGCGGTGTGCTTGGATCGAGCTGTCAGACATAGTGGTTGAAGTGGGCACAGTAACAACTTTTAAAAGTCATCATGGAAAGGAGAGGCTATGGGCCAGATGTGGGCCTATGGGACTAGTTCGCTGGACAACACAGTAAGCATGAAAGAGTTGGGAGACAAGAGGTTGTAAACTTCCCTCAAAATATTAATTATTTAGTTGTCAGTGCAAATGAAGGAATACCAACCACTCAGTAGATAAATATGCAGCAACGATACTCAGTATGTTTAACACTATGATTAAGAGCACCAGCCTGCACACACCAGAGCCCTCTGTTGGTCGGGGTCAGTCGTTCACGTTATCTTTGATAAGCAAGCCAGGACAGTATGATATACAGTAGGCTCCTTGTTTTCCACACAGCTGATGAACGGCAGAGACTGATACAGTTTGTTAGCAGCCGCGTTGCCGGAGTTGCCAGTCGGCACTGAACTAAATGAAGGACTTCCTCAGGGACTCCAGCTCTGGAGTTTTCTTTGGGGTTTCTTCCAAAGCCTTCCCCATGAGGGGGTATAACCACAAAGCAGCGGAAGTTTAGATCAGCGTCTCCTTCTCCTGGATGAGCCCCCTCTGCCCAAAGTGACTGGTTTTAAGACCCACCTTTGCTCCTTCTGTCAGTAGAAAAAGTTCTGCCAGGCTTCGGAACTAAGCCACGTGAAGAGCAGGAGCTCGGTGCCTAACACTCCCCAATGCTCAGAACTAAGAAATTCTGACTGCACTGTAATCTTTCGTAACTTGCAGTACCACACGTCTACCCCGTCAGTGAGCTGCTCGCTGACTGAGGAATTAGGTGGTGTGGACTGCTGCAGGAAGGTAATGGAGTTGGTTAACGAAAGCTGTGGGCAGTCTAACAGCAAGCGATTGTCTTGGACATTTCTCTTATGATTGAAAGAGTCTGTTGGTCATTGGTAATGCCAAATGCTGCAAGCCTATTTCCCTGTTTGATAGTGAGACAGACGGCAGGGATCTGAGTGGGCTCGATTGTAGTGCAGATTGGGCCGCAACTGGTCTAGGGGTGGAGACACCAAAGGCAGTGTAGAACAGTGTCCGTGCTGGGTTTGAGGTAGTTCCTCTCAAGACAAGGTGGATCACATACATGAGTACATTGGTCTGCGGACTGCTGAGAACCACTTGCTTTTGCTGATAACACCAATGCACCATCAACTTGCAGGGTGTGTCACTCAGGGCGTGTCACTCAGAGTGTGTCACTCAGGGCGTGTCGTAGGGTGTGTCACTCAGGGTGTGTCACTCAGGGCGTGTCACTCAGGGCGTGTCGTAGGGTGTGTCACTCAGAGTGTGTCACTCAGGGTGTGTCACTCAGGGTGTGTCACTCAGGGCGTGTCGTAGGGTGTGTCGTAGGGTGTGTCACTCAGGGTGTGTCACTCAGGGCGTGTCACTCAGGGCGTGTCGTAGGGTGTGTCGTAGGGTGTGTCACTCAGGGTGTGTCACTCAGGGCGTGTCACTCAGGGCGTGTCATAGGGTGTGTCACTCAGAGTGTGTCACTCAGGGTGTGTCACTCAGGGTGTGACACTCAGAGTGTGTCACTCAGGGCGTGTCGCTCAGGGTGTGTCAATCAGGGCGTGTCGTAGGGTGTGTCACTCAGGGCGTGTCGTAGGGAGTGTCGTAGGGTGTGTCACTCAGGGCGTGTCACTCAGGGTGTGTCACTCAGGGTGTGTCGCTCAGGGCGTGTCGTAGGGTGTGTCGTAGGGTGTGTCACTCAGGGCGTGTCACTCAGGGCGTGTCGTAGGGTGTATCGCTCAGGGTGTGTCACTCAGGGCGTGTCACTCAGGGTATGTCACTCAGGGCGTGTCGTAGGGTGTGTCACTCAGGGCGTGTCGTAGGGTGTGTCACTCAGGGTGTGTCACTCAGGGTGTGTCACTCAGGGCGTGTCACTCAGGGCGTGTCGCTCAGGGCGTGTCGTAGGGTGTGTCACTCAGGGCGTGTCGTAGGGTGTGTCACTCAGGGTGTGTCGTAGGGTGTGTCACTCAGGGTGTGTCACTCAGGGTGTGTCACTCAGGGTGTGTCACTCAGGGCGTGTCACTCAGGGCGTGTCGTAGGGTGTGTCACTCAGGGCGTGTCGCTCAGGGCGTGTCGTAGGGTGTGTCACTCAGGGCGTGTCACTCAGGGTGTGTCACTCAGGGCGTGTCACTCAGGGTGTGTCACTCAGGGTGTGTCACTCAGGGTGTGTCGCTCAGGGCGTGTCGTAGGGTGTGTCACTCAGGGCGTGTCACTCAGGGTGTGTCACTCAGGGCGTGTCGTAGGGTGTGTCACTCAGGGCGTGTCACTCAGGGTGTGTCACTCAGGGTGTGTCACTCAGGGCGTGTCACTCAGGGTGTGTCACTCAGGGTGTGTCACTCAGGGCGTGTCGCTCAGTGTGTGTCGTAGGGTGTGTCACTCAGGGTGTGTCACTCAGGGTGTGTCGTAGGGTGTGTCACTCAGGGCGTGTCACTCAGGGTGTGTCACTCAGGGCGTGTCGCTCAGTGTGTGTCGTAGGGTGTGTCACTCAGGGTGTGTCACTCAGGGTGTGTCACTCAGGGCGTGTCGCTCAGTGTGTGTCGTAGGGTGTGTCACTCAGGGTGTGTCACTCAGGGTGTGTCACTCAGGGCGTGTCGTAGGGTGTGTCACTCAGGGTGTGTCGTAGGGTGTGTCACTCAGGGTGTGTCGCTCAGGGTGTGTCACTCAGGGTGTGTTGTAGGGTGTGTCACTCAGGGCGTGTCACTCAGGGTGTGTCACTCAGGGTGTGTCGTAGGGTGTGTCACTCAGGGCGTGTCACTCAGGGTGTGTCACTCAGGGTGTGTCGTAGGGTGTGTCACTCAGGGCGTGTCATAGGGTGTGTCGCTCAGGGCGTGTCGTAGGGTGTGTCACTCAGGGCGTGTCACTCAGGGTGTGTCACTCAGGGCGTGTCACTCAGGGTGTGTCACTCAGGGCGTGTCGTAGGGTGTGTCACTCAGGGTGTGTCACTCAGGGCGTGTCGTAGGGTGTGTCACTCAGGGTGTGTCACTCAGGGTGTGTCACTCAGGGTGTGTCGTAGGGTGTGTCGCTCAGGGCGTGTCGTAGGGTGTGTCACTCAGGGTGTGTCGTAGGGTGTGTCACTCAGGGCGTGTCACTCAGGGTGTGTCACTCAGGGTGTGTCACTCAGGGCGTGTCGTAGGGTGTGTCACTCAGGGTGTGTCACTCAGGGTGTGTCGTAGGGTGTGTCACTCAGGGTGTGTCACTCAGGGTGTGTCGTAGGGTGTGTCACTCAGGGTGTGTCACTCAGGGTGTGTCACTCAGGGCGTGTCACTCAGGGTGTGTCACTCAGGGCGTGTCGTAGGGTGTGTCACTCAGGGTGTGTCACTCAGGGTGTGTCGTAGGGTGTGTCACTCAGGGTGTGTCACTCAGGGCGTGTCGTAGGGTGTGTCACTCAGGGTGTGTCACTCAGGGTGTGTCGCTCAGGGCGTGTCACTCAGGGTGTGTCACTCAGGGTGTGTCGTAGGGTGTGTCGCTCAGGGCGTGTCGTAGGGTGTGTCACTCAGGGTGTGTCACTCAGGGTGTGTCACTCAGGGCGTGTCACTCAGGGTGTGTCACTCAGGGTGTGTCACTCAGGGTGTGTCGTAGGGTGTGTCACTCAGGGTGTGTCACTCAGGGCGTGTCGTAGGGTGTGTCACTCAGGGTGTGTCACTCAGGGCGTGTCACTCAGGGTGTGTCACTCAGGGTGTGTCGTAGGGTGTGTCACTCAGGGTGTGTCACTCAGGGCGTGTCACTCAGGGTGTGTCACTCAGGGTGTGTCGTAGGGTGTGTCACTCAGGGTGTGTCACTCAGGGCGTGTCGTAGGGTGTGTCACTCAGGGCGTGTCACTCAGGGTGTGTCACTCAGGGTGTGTCACTCAGGGTGTGTCGCTCAGGGTGTGTCACTCAGGGTGTGTCACTCAGGGTGTGTCGTAGGGTGTGTCACTCAGGGCGTGTCACTCAGGGTGTGTCACTCAGGGTGTGTCGTAGGGTGTGTCACTCAGGGTGTGTCGTAGGGTGTGTCACTCAGGGTGTGTCACTCAGGGCGTGTCGTAGGGTGTGTCACTCAGGGCGTGTCACTCAGGGCGTGTCGTAGGGTGTGTCGTAGGGTGTGTCACTCAGGGTGTGTCACTCAGGGCGTGTCACTCAGGGTGTGTCACTCAGGGTGTGTCGTAGGGTGTGTCACTCAGGGTGTGTCATAGGGTGTGTCACTCAGGGCGTGTCACTCAGGGTGTGTCACTCAGGGTGTGTCACTCAGGGTGTGTCGTAGGGTGTGTCGTAGGGTGTGTCGTAGGGTGTGTCACTCAGGGTGTGTCACTCAGGGTGTGTCACTCAGGGCGTGTCACTCAGGGTGTGTCACTCAGGGTGTGTCACTCAGGGCGTGTCGTAGGGTGTGTCACTCAGGGCGTGTCACTCAGGGTGTGTCACTCAGGGTGTGTCGCTCAGGGTGTGTCACTCAGGGCGTGTCACTCAGGGTGTGTCACTCAGGGCGTGTCGTAGGGTGTGTCGTAGGGTGTGTCACTCAGGGTGTGTCACTCAGGGTGTGTCACTCAGGGTGTGTCACTCAGGGTGTGTCGCTCAGGGTGTGTCACTCAGGGTGTGTCACTCAGGGTGTGTCGTAGGGTGTGTCACTCAGGGCGTGTCACTCAGGGTGTGTCACTCAGGGTGTGTCGTAGGGTGTGTCACTCAGGGTGTGTCGTAGGGTGTGTCACTCAGGGTGTGTCACTCAGGGCGTGTCGTAGGGTGTGTCACTCAGGGCGTGTCACTCAGGGCGTGTCGTAGGGTGTGTCGTAGGGTGTGTCACTCAGGGTGTGTCACTCAGGGCGTGTCACTCAGGGTGTGTCACTCAGGGTGTGTCGTAGGGTGTGTCACTCAGGGTGTGTCATAGGGTGTGTCACTCAGGGCGTGTCACTCAGGGTGTGTCACTCAGGGTGTGTCACTCAGGGTGTGTCGTAGGGTGTGTCGTAGGGTGTGTCGTAGGGTGTGTCACTCAGGGTGTGTCACTCAGGGTGTGTCACTCAGGGCGTGTCACTCAGGGTGTGTCACTCAGGGTGTGTCACTCAGGGTGTGTCACTCAGGGTGTGTCACTCAGGGCGTGTCGTAGGGTGTGTCACTCAGGGCGTGTCACTCAGGGTGTGTCACTCAGGGTGTGTCGCTCAGGGTGTGTCACTCAGGGCGTGTCACTCAGGGTGTGTCACTCAGGGCGTGTCGTAGGGTGTGTCGTAGGGTGTGTCACTCAGGGTGTGTCACTCAGGGTGTGTCACTCAGGGCGTGTCGTAGGGTGTGTCACTCAGGGCGTGTCACTCAGGGTGTGTCACTCAGGGTGTGTCGCTCAGGGTGTGTCACTCAGGGCGTGTCACTCAGGGTGTGTCACTCAGGGCGTGTCGTAGGGTGTGTCGTAGGGTGTGTCACTCAGGGTGTGTCACTCAGGGTGTGTCACTCAGGGCGTGTCGTAGGGTGTGTCACTCAGGGCGTGTCACTCAGGGTGTGTCACTCAGGGTGTGTCGCTCAGGGTGTGTCACTCAGGGCGTGTCACTCAGGGTGTGTCACTCAGGGCGTGTCGTAGGGTGTGTCGTAGGGTGTGTCACTCAGGGTGTGTCACTCAAGCTGTGTCACTCAGGGTATGTCACTCAGGGTGTGTCACTCAGGGTGTGTCACTCAGGGTGTGTCGCTCAGGGCGTGTCACTCAGGGTGTGTCACTCAGGGCGTGTCGTAGGGTGTGTCGTAGGGTGTGTCACTCAGGGTGTGTCACTCAGGGCGTGTCACTCAGGGTGTGTCACTCAGGGCGTATCGTAGGGTGTGTTGTAGGGTGTGTCACTCAAGCTGTGTCACTCAGGGTGTGTCACTCAGGGTGTGTCACTCAGGGTGTGTCACTCAGGGTGTGTCACTCAGGGTGTGTCGCTCAGGACGTGTCACTCAGGGTGTGTCACTCAGGGTGTGTTGTAGGGTGTGTCACTCAGGGTGTGTCGTAGGGTGTGTCACTCAGGGCGTGTCACTCAGGGTGTGTCACTCAGGGTGTGTCACTCAGGGCGTGTCACTCAGGGTGTGTCACTCAGGGTGTGTCACTCAGGGTGTGTCACTCAGGGCGTGTCGTAGGGTGTGTCACTCAGGGCGTGTCATAGGGTGTGTCGCTCAGGGCGTGTCACTCAGGGTGTGTCACTCAGGGTGTGTCGTAGGGTGTGTCACTCAGGGTGTGTTGTAGGGTGTGTCACTCAGGGCGTGTCACTCAGGGTGTGTCACTCAGGGCGTGTCGTAGGGTGTGTCACTCAGGGCGTGTCACTCAGGGTGTGTCACTCAGGGTGTGTCACTCAGGGTGTGTCACTCAGGGTGTGTCACTCAGGGTGTGTCGCTCAGGGCGTGTCGTAGGGTGTGTCAGTCAGGGTGTGTCACTCAGGGTGTGTCGCTCAGGGCGTGTCACTCAGGGTGTGTCACTCAGGGCGTGTCGTAGGGTGTGTCACTCAGGGCGTGTCACTCAGGGTGTGTCACTCAGGGCGTATCGTAGGGTGTGTTGTAGGGTGTGTCACTCAAGCTGTGTCACTCAGGGTGTGTCACTCAGGGTGTGTCACTCAGGGTGTGTCACTCAGGGTGTGTCACTCAGGGTGTGTCGTAGGGTGTGTCGTAGGGTGTGTCACTCAGGGTGTGTCACTCAGGGCGTGTCGTAGGGTGTGTCACTCAGAGTGTGTCACTCAGGGTGTGTCACTCAGGGTGTGTCACTCAGGGCGTGTCACTCAGGGTGTGTCGTAGGGTGTGTCACTCAGGGTGTGTCACTCAGGGCGTGTCACTCAGGGTGTGTCACTCAGGGTGTGTCGTAGGGTGTGTCACTCAAGCTGTGTCACTCAGGGTGTGTCACTCAGGGCGTATCGTAGGGTGTGTTGTAGGGTGTGTCACTCAAGCTGTGTCACTCAGGGTGTGTCACTCAGGGTGTGTCACTCAGGGTGTGTCACTCAGGGTGTGTCACTCAGGGTGTGTCACTCAGGGCGTGTCGTAGGGTGTGTCGCTCAGGGCGTGTCGTAGGGTGTGTCACTCAGGGTGTGTCGCTCAGGGCGTGTCGTAGGGTGTGTCACTCAGGGTGTGTCACTCAGGGTGTGTCACTCAGGGCGTGTCACTCAGGGTGTGTCGTAGGGTGTGTCGTAGGGTGTGTCACTCAGGGTGTGTCACTCAGGGTGTGTCACTCAGGGCGTGTCGTAGGGTGTGTCGTAGGGTGTGTCACTCAGGGTGTGTCACTCAGGGTGTGTCACTCAGGGTGTGTCGCTCAGGGTGTGTCACTCAGGGACGGGCTCTGTTATAGTTTTTACGACTGTATGTTTACTGCTATCTTATGTGTGCCTTGTGCTGTTGGTACTGTGTATTGCACCTTGGTCCCAGAGTAACGCTGTTTCGTTTGGCTGTATCATGGGTGGCCATGTATGATTGAATAACAACTAAATGTTGGTAGATCCTGTCCCTTAGAATTCCATTCATGAATTTACTCACCATCGACGTCAGACTCACTGGCCTGTAGATTCCTGGCTGGGTTTTGGTAAATAATTGGTTTATTATTGCCACATGCACCAAGGTACTGTGAAAATAGTATTCTGCAAATCTCCTATACAAATGAATTCGTTACACGGTGCAGGTAAAATGAGTGCAGAATAAAGTGTTACGGTTGCAGAGAAAGTGCAGTGCATAAAACCACAAGACAGAGGAGTATTAGGCCATTTGGCCCATCGAGTCTGCTCTGACATTCAATCATGGCTGATCCTTTTTTCCTCCTCAACCCCATTTCCTGGCCTTCTCCCCGTAACCTTTGATGCCATGTCCAATCAAGAACCTATCAATCTCTGCCTTAAATACACCCAGCGACCTGGCCTCCTCAGCTGCCCGTGGCAACAAATTCCACAAATTCACCACCCTCTGGCTAAAGAATTTTCTCCTCATCTGTTTTGAAAGGGTGCCCCTGCATCCTGAGGCTGTGCCCTCTTGTCTTCGACTCTCCTGCCATGGGGAAACATCCTTTCCACATCTACTCTGTCCAGGCCCTTCAACATTCAAAAGGTTTCAATGAGATCCCCCTCATCCTTCTAAATTCCAGCGAATACAGACAGACACTCTTTACTCAGAGAGTGGTAGCTGTGTGGAATGAGCTTCCAGTAAAAGTGGTAGAGGCACGTTTGATTTTGTCATTAAAAGTAAAATTGGATAGGTATGACAGGAAAGGAATGGAGGGTTATGGGCTGAGTGCAGGTTGGTGGGACTAGGTGAGAGTAAGTGTTTGGCAAGGACTAGAAGGGCCAAGATGGCTTGTTTCTGTGCTGTAATTGTTATATGGTTATATGTAATATGGTTTACAATAAAGTGCAAGCTCATAGCCAGCTAGATTGTGAGACCAAGAGTGCATCTTATTGTACCTGGGAATTATTTAATAGTCTTATAACAGAAGGGTACAAACTATCCTTGAACCTGGTGGTTCGTGCTTTCAGGCTTTTGTATCTTCTACCCAATGGTAGAGTGGAGAGAGAGAAAATATTCCAGACTGTGTGGTCTTTGATGGGGCAGTGAGAAGTGCAGACAGACCCCAGACTGGCTCCTGTGATGTGCTGCGCTGTGTCCACGACTCCCTGCATTTTCTTGCGGGCAGAGCAGTTGCTGCACCGAACTGTGATGCATCTGGTTCGGATGCTGTCCGTGGTGCATCAGTAACATTGGTGAGTGTCAAAGGGCAAAGGGAGATGTAACATTTCTGTAGCCTCCTGAGGAAATAGAGGAGTGGGCAAGCTTTCTTGGTCATGATATCTAGGTGGTTGGACCAGAAAAGGATACAGGTGATGTTCACACCGAGAAACTCTCAACCATCCAGATCTCAACACTATTGATGTAAATATTTCATCCTGACATACTTTCAACAGGACTTTATTTGTACAGTTAAGGTGGGAGGAAGGAGATTTCAGAAGAAAGTATTTTTTAAATCAAGAGAGGTTGGGATCAGAACTCACAGGTGGTGGAATCAGATAAAATCACCACAAACACACAAAACCCTGCAGGTGCTGGAAATTCAGAGCAACACGCACAAAATGCCGGAGAAACTTTCAGGTCAGGCAGCATCCATAGAAGTTAAAAAACAATCGACATTTTGGGCTGACACCCTTCTTCAGAATTGAGACACTTAAATAGACAAAGTACCAAAGATACTGACCTTCAGAAAGAGATGCCTCAAAAAGGCATTGTCCATCAGTAAGGACCCCAAACACCCTGGACATGCCCTCTTCTCATTGTTACCATCAGGAAGGAGGTACAGAACAGATCTCTAAATGGGCAATGAATCCATGAAAACACCTCACTATTTTTTCCCTCTCGTTTTGCACTACTTATTAATTTTTATATAAATACATAGTAATTGATAGTTTTTATTATTATGTATTGCAATGTACTGCTATCACAAAACAATGCCAGTGATACTAAACCTGAATCTGACCTAATGTGGGCTGTTGAGATTTTTGCAAATGGGCAAAGGAGATGTGTGAAAAGGGTAAGGATGTGTGAAAAGGTCCATTTCTGTGCAGTACTTGAAGACTTGTTGCTATGTGTTCCTGTGAAATTCACTGTGCTGTGGTTTGTGGTTGGGTTCGCATTGTTTTCTCTGCTGTTTATATAGTTTTTATCCACTAGAGGGAGTCCTTCGTATTCTGTTGAATCTCCAGCTTTAAACTGATTCAGTAATTCAACTCAATTCAAGTTCAATTGTCATTTAACCATATATGAATACAGCCAAAGGAGACAGTGCTACGATTGAGGACTTGGCCCCCTCCATCTGCTCCTGCTCGCATCTAATAAATCAGTGAATCAAACTTTCGGAGTACCAGATTACCAACACCCAAAGGGACCTTGCAATCATGGGAAAAGTGACCGTGCTGGTGCTCGTTATTGGACTGTAAGCCTCCGCCGACTCTGGCAGCAGCACGTTGGGCAGATCCTTCATTATCTCCACCAGAGAGCAACTCGCTGATGGTGTAGACCTGCAGTCCTTTGAGTTCCTGACGTATGGCAGGAGCTTACAATCATTAGCCGAGTAGAATGGTAGCACCCCGTAGAAGCTGTTGTGACTAGTCAGCCACCATCTTGCTGGAGTACCTGATATGATTTAAAGTTCAAAGTAAATTTATTACGAAAGAGCTTATATGACACCTTACACAACCCTGAGATACATTTTCTTGTGGGCATTCACTGTAAATACAAAGAAACACCATAGCATCAATGAAAAATCGTAAACAAGGACAAATGCAAAAGACTAAACTATGCAAACACAGAAAGGAAAATAATATAGTAATAAATGAGCAATAAATATCGAGAACCTGAGATGAGGGAGTCCTGGAAAGTGAGTCCATAGGTTGTGGGGACAGTTCAGTGACAGGGTGGGTGAAGTTATCCTCTCTGGTTTAAAAGGCTGATGGCTGAGGCTTCTAAAGGCAGCACTGAGAAGCTATAAAGATCATTGCTCACACTTTTGGATTAAATCTTTGGGTCTGACCAAATCAAACAGCTGAAAAATGGTGGTTTTATATCTTCCACATTTCATTAAAATCATTGGGTACCTGGTACAGAACCAGACTGGTTGCATCATGGCCTGGTACTGGGACACCAACAGTCAGGAAATGAAAAGCCCACAGATCTGATAGGTTTGGCCATGTCTGACCATCACAAGCAAAGCTATTTGTAACACTGAGTACCTTTACAGGGAGCACTGTCACGGGAAAGCGGCATTCATTATCAGGGAGCAAACACAAGGAAATCTGCAGATGCTAGAAATTCAAACAACACACACAAAATGCTGGTGGAACACAGCAGGCCAGGCAGCATCTATAGGGAGAAGCACTGTCGATGTTTCAAGCCAAGACCCTTCGTCAGGACTAACTGAAAGGAAAGATAGTTCAATATCAGGGACCCCACCATCCAGACCATGCTATCTTCAAGTTTCTGTCATCGAGCAAGAGTATAGGTCCCACACCACCAGGTTCAGGAACAGTTATTACTCCTCAGCCATCAGGAAGGAGGTACAGGAGCCTCAGGTCCCACACCACCAGGTTCGGGAACAGTTATTACTCCTCAGCCATCAGGAAGGAGGTACAGGAGCCTCAGGACCCACACCACCAGGTTCGGGAACAGTTATTACTCCTCAGCCATCAGGAAGGAGATACAGGAGCCTCAGGTCCCACTCCACCAGGTTCAGGATCAGTTATTGTGTCTCAGCCATCAGAAAGGAGATACAGGAGCCTCAGGTCTCATTCCACCAGGTTCGGGAACAGTTATTACTCCTCAACCATCAGAAAGGAGGTACAGGAGCCTCAGGTCCCACTCCACCAGGTTCGGGAACAGTTATTACCCCTCAGCCATCAGGAAGGAGATACAGGAGCCTCAGGTCCCACTCCACCAGGTTCGGGAACAGTTATTACCCCTCAACCATCAGGCTCATGAACCAGAGGGGATAACTTCACTCACCTCAACAATGAATGATTCCACAACCGATAGACTCACTGTCAAAGACTCTACAACTCATGCTCTCAGCATTTGTTATTTACTTTTTATTATTTATTATTTGCACAATTTGTTATTTTGCCCATTTGATGTTTGTCAGGCTTTGCTAAGTATAGTTTTTCATAACTTCTCTTGTATTTATTTATTTTTCTGCGAATGCCTGCAAGAAAATTAATCTCTGTATATGGTGGCATACGGTATATGCACTTTGATAATAAATTTACTTTGAAGCATTTATTCCCAGATTCCAAGTACCAACAAGCAATCATGTATGTTCAGGCAATATTAGGGGAATACTAGGTGGGATGGGCTGCGTATCGAAAAACCTAGATAGTGGATATGGAGAGGATGTTTCCTATAGTCAGGGAGTCGAGGACCAGAGGGCACAGATTGGGTGGATGTGGAGAGGATGTTTCCTATAGTCAGGGAGTTGAGGACCAGAGGGCACAGATTGGGTGGATGTGGAGAGGATGTTTCCTATAGTGGGGGAGTCGAGGACCAGAGGACACAGATAGAGTGGATGTGGAGAGGATGTTTCCTATAGTGGGTGAGTCTAGGACCAGAGGACACAGATAGAGTGGATGTGGAGAGGATATTTCCTATAGTGGGTGAGTCTAGGACCAGAGGACACAGATAGAGTGGATGTGGAGAGGATGTTTCCTATAGTGGGGGAGTCGAGGACCAGAAGACACAGATAGAGTGGATGTGGAGAGGATGTTTCCTATAGTGGGGGAGTCTAGGACCAGAGGACACAGATAGAGTGGATGTGGAGAGGATGTTTCCTATAGTGGGGGAGTCTAGGACTAGAGGACACAGATAGAGTGGATGTGGAGAGGATGTTTCCTATAGTGGGGGAGTCGAGGACCAGAGGACACAGATAGAGTGGATGTGGAGAGGATGTTTCCTATAGTCAGGGAGTCGAGGACCAGAGGGCACAGATTGGGTGGATGTGGAGAGGATGTTTCCTATAGTCAGGGAGTTGAGGACCAGAGGGCACAGATTGGGTGGATGTGGAGAGGATGTTTCCTATAGTGGGGGAGTCGAGGACCAGAGGACACAGATAGAGTGGATGTGGAGAGGATGTTTCCTATAGTGGGTGAGTCTAGGACCAGAGGACACAGATAGAGTGGATGTGGAGAGGATATTTCCTATAGTGGGTGAGTCTAGGACCAGAGGACACAGATAGAGTGGATGTGGAGAGGATGTTTCCTATAGTGGGGGAGTCGAGGACCAGAAGACACAGATAGAGTGGATGTGGAGAGGATGTTTCCTATAGTGGGGGAGTCTAGGACCAGAGGACACAGATAGAGTGGATGTGGAGAGGATGTTTCCTATAGTGGGGGAGTCTAGGACTAGAGGACACAGATAGAGTGGATGTGGAGAGGATGTTTCCTATAGTGGGGGAGTCGAGGACCAGAGGACACAGATAGAGTGGATGTGGAGAGGATGTTTCCTATAGTCAGGGAGTGTAGGACCAGAGGGCACAGATAGAGTGGATGTGGAGAGGATGTTTCCTATAGTCAGGGAGTGTAGGACCAGAGGGCACAGATAGAGTGGATGTGGAGAGGATGTTTCCTATAGTCAGGGAGTGTAGGACCAGAGGGCACAGATAGAGTGGATGTGGAGAGGATGTTTCCTATAGTCAGGGAGTGTAGGACCAGAGGGCACAGCCTCAGAATAGAGTGATGTCCATTTAGAACAGGGATGAGGAGGAATTTCTTGAGAGTGGTGAATCTGTGGAATTCATTGCCACAGACGGCCGTGGAGGGCAAGTCATTGAGTATATTTAAAACAGAGAATAAAAATAAGGCAGGTGCGAGCAGAACTGCCATTGCTGGAGTGGCTATTGTGGGAATGGGCCTGTGTTGAAGTGGCTTTGAAGTACCTCAAGCTTGTGCGAGGTAAGTACCTCCTTTAATCTCCACTCTTCATCAGAGAGAGCACAGTTAGTGCAGTGAAAATGACTCCGGGGGTTCTGTTTTGTTCTGTGTGTGAGATGTGGGAATTCTGAGAGACCTCCAGTCTCCTGGATAACCACATCTGCACCAGGTGCACCAAACACGTTGAGAACTGGTGCTTCAGCTTGATGGTCTCGGCTCATATGGGAGACTGATAGATAGGAGCTACAGAGAGGTAGTCATCCATCGTTTGTAGGAGGGAGGTAACTGTCAGGAGAAGGAAGGGAAATGGGCAGCCAGTGTAGACTACCCCTGTGACCAATCCACTCCATAATAAGTACATGATAATCCACCTCAGTAGTAAGTACACCACTTCTGGTTCTCTTGGGGGGTGGCGGGGGCAGAGCCACAATGACCGTGTTTCTGGAGCTGAGCCTGGTACTGTAACTCAGAAGGAAAGAGTGGTGAAAGGAGACTCCATAGTCAGGGGAGCAGAGACGAGATTCGGTGGACGCGACAGAAACACCCAGATGGTATGTTGCCTCCCAGGTGCCAGGGTCAGATCACGTCCCTGGCATTTTAAACGGGGAGGATAAGCCAGAACTCCTGATCAATATCGACACTAATGACATAGGGAGGAAACAGAAACGTCAGGCATCTATGTAGAAAGCTGAAAAGCAGGACCACCAGGGTAGACATCTCTGGATTGCTGCCTGTGCCGCGCACCAGTGAGGGTAAGAATAGGGTGATTTGGCAGATAAATGTGTGGCTGGGGAACTGGTGCAGGGGGCAGGGGTTCAGATTTCTGGACCAGTGAGATCTCTTCTGGGGAAGGTACAACCTGTAGAAAAGGGATGAGTTACATCTGAACCTGAGGGGGACCAATATCCCTGTAGCCACATTTGCTACAGTTCTTCAGGAGGGTCTAAACTAATTTGTCAGGGGGCTGGGAACCAGAGTGACAGTGCTGAGGATGAGGTAGTCGGTTTACAAACAAGAGGCAATGTGTGATGAGACTATTAGCATAGAGAGGCTGATGCTTGGACAAAATTACAGTCAACACGATGAGCTGCAACATAAAAGGGGGCTGGAAGGTAGTTAAGTCACCTGGAGCAGATGATCTACACTCTAGGTTTTTAAAAAGGGTGGCTGAAGAGATTGTGCAGACATTAGTAATGAACTTTCAAGAATCACTAGATTCTGCATGGTTGCAGAAGACTGGAAAATTCCAAAATGTCACTCCACTTCATTTTCCACCAGGGACAGAAGAAAGGACATTATAGGAAGTTATCCTGACCTCAGTGGTTGGGAAGATATTGGAATCGACTGTTTTGGGGTACTTGGAGGCACAAGATAGGTTAGGCCATAGTCAGCATGGGTTCCTCAAGGGAAAATCTTTCCTGATAAATCTTCTGGGATTCTTTGAAGAAATAACAAGCAGGGTAGACAAAGGAGAATCAGTAGATGTTGCGTACTTGAATTTTCAGAAGGCCTTTGAGAAAGTGCCACACGTGGGGCTGCTTAATAAGATAGGTGCCCATGATGTTACGGGAAAGATTCTAACATGGATAGAGGATTGGCTGATTGGCAGGAGGCAAAGAGTAGGAATAAAGGGATCCTTTTTTGGCTGGCTTCCAGTGACTAGTGGTGTTCCACAGGGGTTGGTGTTGGAATAGATCCTTTTTTGTTATCCGTCAATGATTTGGTTGGCATAATTAATGGTTTTGTAGCCAAGTTTGCAGATGATATGAAGATAGGTGGAGGGGCAGGTAGTGTTGAGGAAACAGAAAGGATTAGAAGGACTTAAACAGAATTGGAGAAGTGACGAAGAGGTGGCAGATGGAATACACTGAGGGAAAAGTATGGTCATGCATTTTGGTAGAAGAAATGAAAGCATACACTATTTTCTCAATGAGAGAAAATTCAAAACTCTGAAACGCAAGAAAATCTGCAGATGCAGGAAAGCCAAAGCAACACACACAAAATGCTTTAGAAACTCATCAGGCCAGGCAGCATCAATGGAAAAGAGTAAACGTTTCAGGTGAAGACCCATCAGTAGGACTGAAAAGGAAGGGATAAGGAGTCAGACTAAGAAGGTGAGGGAAGGGTGGAAGAAGCACAAGGTGGCAGGTGATGGGTGAATCCAGGAGAGGGGGAGGGGTGAAGTAAAGAGCTGGCAAGTTGATTGGTGAAAGAGATGAAGGGCTGGAGGAGAGGGAATCTGATAGGAGAGGATTGGACCGTGGAAGGAAGGGAAGGATGAGCAGCACCAGAGGGAGGTGGTGGGCAGATAAAAAGGGAAGGTTTGAGAGGAAACAAGAATGGGAAATGGTGAAGGAGAGAAGTTGGGAGTCAAGTACGAGAAGTTTGATAAATTGATGTTCCTGCCATTAGGTTGGAGGCTTACCAGACTGAATATAATGTGTTGCTCTTCCACCCTGAGTGTGGCTTCATGGTGGCAGTAGAGGAGGCCATGGACTGACATATTGGAATGGAAATGGCGGCCACCGAGAAATCTCTTGTTTTGTGGCGGATGGAGCAAAGGTGCCTGACGATGCGGTCTCCCAATCTACATCGAGTCTCACCGATATACGAGAGGCCGCACTGGATATTGTAACTGACCCCCACAGACCCGCAAGTGTAGTAGCGCCTCACCTGGATGGATTGTTTGGGGCCTTTTGCTTCCCTTCCTCCACCATCCATGCCGCCTTCACCCCATCTCTTCCATTGCCCTCAGCCAATCTTCTAGCCGCCACCCAGGGATAGGGTTCCTTGTCCTCACCTACCACCCCACCAGCCTCCGCATCCAGCAAATCATCCTCTGTAACTTCCATTATCTCCAAATGGATCCCACCACCAAGCACATCTTTCCCTCCCTCCCATATTCCACTTTCTGCAGGGATCGCTCTCTTCATGACTCCCTTGTATGCTTGTCATTTCCCACTGATCTCCCTCCTTGTACTTAACCTTACAAGCAGAACAAGTGCCACATCTGCTCCCTCACTACCATTCAGGGCCTCAAACAGTCCTTCCAGATAAGTGACACTTCACCTGTGTGTTGGTGCGTGGCCAAGTGGTTAAGGCGTTTGTCTAGTGATCTGAAGGTCACTAGTTCGAGCCTTGGCTGAGGCTGCATGTGTGTCCTTGAGCAAGGCACTTAACCACACATTGCTCTGCAATGACACTGCTGCCAATGGGTCCTAATGCCCTTCCCTTGGACAACATTGGTGGCGTGGAGAGGGGAGACTTGCAGCTTGGGCAACTGCCGGTCTCCCATAAAACTGGAAACTTACCAAGGTGCAAATCCATGGTCTATCAAGACTAATGGAGGCTGATTTACCTACTTCACCTGTGCGTCTGTTGGGGTCATTTACTGTGTTCAGTTCTCCCAGTATGGCCTCCTGTGTATTGGTGAGACCTGACATTGGGGTAGCTTCCAAACTAATGGTATGAATATCAATCTCTCAAATTTCTGGTAATTGCCACTTCTCTAGCCACCTTCACTATTCCTCATTCCCATTTCCTTCTATCACCTTACCTCCTTATCTACCTATTACTTCCCTCTGGTGCTCCTCCCCCTTCTCTTTCTTCCATGGTCTTCTGTCCTCTCCTATCAGATTCCCCTTTCTCCAGCCCTTTAACTCTTTCACCAATCAACTTCTGAGCTCTATACTTCACCCCCTCCAGAATTCACCTATCACCTACCACCTTGTATTTATTCCCCCTTTCTTTCCAGTCCTGATGAAGGGATACGGCCCGATATGTCGACTGTTTACTTTTTTCCACAGATGCTACCTGGCCTGCTGAGTTCCTCCAGCATTTTGTGTTTGTTGCTTCAAAATTCTGAAGCGCAAAGAGATGTGGGAGTCCTCTTGCAGGAGTCCATAAAGGATAATGTGCAGCTTGAGTCTGTGGTAAGGAAAGCAAATGCAATTTAGCATTCATTCTGAGGAGACTGGAATATAAAAGCAAGGATGTAATGCTGAGGCTTTATGAAGCACTGGTCAGACTGCACTTGGAGTATTGTGAGCAGTTTTGGCCCGCTTTCCAGAAAGGATGTGCTGGCATCGGAGAGGGTTCAGAGGAGGTTCATGAAAATGATTCTGAGATTGAATGGCTTGTCACATGAGGAGCGTTTGATGGTTCTAGGCCTGTACTCCCTGGAATTCAGAAGAATAAGGGGTGATCTCATTGAAACCTATCGAATGGTGAAAGGCGTTTATAAAGGGGATATGGTGAGGATGTTTCTTTCTGGTGGGAGAGTCTAAGACCAGAGGGCAGCCTCAGAATAGAGGGACATCCATTTAGAACAGAGATGAGGAGGGATTTCTTTAGCCAGAGAGTGGTGAATCTGTGGAATTCGTTGCCACAGGCGGCTATGGAGGCCGAGTCGTTGGATATATTTAAGACAACAAGAAAAAGGAGTAGAATTGGTCAATTTGGCCCATTGAGTCTGCTCCACCATTTCTTTATGGCTGTTCCAATTTTCCTCTCAACCCCAATCTCCAGCTTTCTCCCCATATCCCTTCATGCTCTGAACAATCAAGAATCTATCCACCTCTGCATTAAATACGTAACAAAGAATTCCACAGGTTCACCACCTTCTGGCTGAAGAAATCCCTCCTGATGTCCACTCTAAAAGGGCAACCCTCTTTTCTGAAGCTGTGTCCTCTTGTCTAAGACTCTCCCACCACTGACTCAACCTGCAAATTAACCTTTAGGGAATCATACACAAGGACTCCCAAGTCCCTTTGAGCCAAAGTTTAGAAACATAACATAGAAACATTGAAAATGTACAGCACAATACAGACCCTTCAGCCCACAAAGATGCACTGAACATGTCCTTACCTTAGAACTACCTGGGCTCACCCTCTACTTTTCTAAGCTCCATGTATCCATCCAGGAGTCTCTTAAAAGACCCTACTGCATCCACTTCCACCACCATCACCGGCAGCCCATTCCATGCACTCACCACTCTCTGAGGGGAAAAAAAAACTTACCCCTGACATCTCCTCTGTACCTACTTCCAAGCACCTTAAAATCATGCCCTCTCATACTAGCCATTTCAGCCATGGGAAAAAGCATCTGACTATCCACACGATCAATGCCTCTCATTATCTTATACACCTCTATCAGGTCACCTCTCATCCTCCTTCACTTCAAGGAGAAAAAGCCGAATTCACTCAACCTATTCTCATAAGGCATTCTCTCCAATCCAGGCAACATCCTTGAAAATCTCCTCTGCACCCTTTCTATGGCTTCTACATCCTTCCTGTAGTGAGGTGACCAGAAATGAGCACAGTACTCCAAGTGGGGTCTGACCAGGGTCCTATATAGCTGCAACATTACCTCTCGGCTCCTAAACTCAATCCCACGATTGATGAAGGCCAATGCACCGTATGCCTTCTTAACCACAGAGTCAATCTGCTCAGCAGCTTTGAGCGTCCTATGAACTCGGACCCCAAGATCCCTCTGATCCTCCATACTGCCAAGAGTCTTACCATTAATACTATATTCTGCCTTCATATTTGATGTTTTTTTGTATTTTCTCTCCACTTAGCAAATAGTCAACCCTTTCATTTTTTTCTACCAAAGTGCATGACCATACACTTCCTGACACTATATTCTATCTGTCATTTCTTTGCCAATTCTCCTAATCTGTCTTTCTGCAGCCTTTCTACTTTCTCAAAACTACCTGCCCCTCCATCTATATTCACATTATCTGAAAACTTTGCAACAAAGCCATCAATTGCGTTATCCAAATCATTGACATATAATGTGAAAAGAATCGGTCCCAACATCGACCCCTGTGGAACGTCACTGGCTGTCAGTCAGAAATAGCTTGCTTAATTCCCATTCTTTGCTTCCTGCTGATCAGCCACCGCCCATGCTGATTCCATGGGCTCATAGCTTGTTAAGCAGCCTCGCGTGTGGCACTTTGTCAAAGGCCTTCTGGAAATCCAAGCGCACAACATCAACCCATTCTTCTTTGTCTATCTTGCTTATTTCTTCAAAGAATTCCAACAGATTTGTCAGGCAATATTTTCCCTTGAGGAAACCAGGCTGACTGACTATGGCCTATTTTATCATGTGCCTCCAAGTACCCTGAGATCTCATCCTTTCTAGGGCAGTTAGTCTGACCTTTGTGGTTCAGAAGATGTTGGAGTCAATTATTAAGGTTTCTTTTTTTCTGTGTCTCTCCCTTCTTGAAGAGTGGAGTGACATTTGCAATTTTCCAGTCTTCCATAACCATTCCAGAAACTAGTGATTCTTTAAAGATCATTACTAATGCCTCTACAATTTCTTCAGCCTCCTCTTTCAGAACTCTGAGGCATCCACCATCTTATTTAGTTTGTCTGCTATTTCATTGTCCTCCGTTACTACCTCACCAGCATTGTTTTCCAGCGGTCCATTATCCACTCTCACCTCTCTTTGACACTTTATGTATCTGAAGACACTTTTGGTATCCTCTTTAATATTATTGGTGAGCTTACTTTCTAGCCAATAATATTGATGTCTCCATAATCTTTTCAGCCACCTTTTTCAGAACCCTGGGGTGTAGACTATCTGGTCCAGGTGACTTATCTACCTTCAGACCTTTCAGTTTCCCAAGAACCTTCTCTCTAGTTACAGTAACTTCACACACTTCATGCCCCCGATACCTGGAACTTCCACCGTACTGCTAGCGTCTTCCACAGTGAAGACTGATGCAAAATACTTAATCAGTTTGTCTGCTATTTCATCGTCTCCCATTACTACCTCTCCAGCATTGTTTTCCAATATCCACTCTCTCCTCTCTTTTTATCTATCTGAAGAAACTTTTGAAATCCCCTTTAAGATCAGTTGCTAACTTACATTCTTATTTCATCTTTACCTTCTTGTTGTCTTTTTTAGATGCCTTCTGTTGGTATTTGAAGGCTTCCCAATCCTCAATTCCCACTAATTTTTTCTCTATTATATGCCCTCTCTTTGGCTTTTATGCTGGCTTTGACTTCTCTTGTTAGCCACAGTTGTGATATCTTGTCTTTAGAATACTTTTTCCTTTTTGAGATGTACATGTCCTGCACCTTCTGAATTTCTTCCTGAAATTCCAGCCGTCGCTGCTCTGTCGTCATCCCTGCCAGTGTTCTTTTCCAATCAATTCTGGCCAACTCCTCTCTCATGCCTCTGTGACTCCCCTTACTCCACTGTAATACTGATACATCTGACTTTAGCTTCTCCTTCACAAATTTGGGGGGAATTCTATTATAGATGATAACATGCCCTTCAGGGTTCCTTTACCTTAAGCTCTCTGATCAAATCCCATTCACAACACCCAATCCAGAATATCTGATTTAAGGCAGAGGTTGATAGGTTCTTGATTAGTCAGGGCATGAAGATATACTGGGAAAAGGCAGGAGAATGTGGCTGAGAGGAGAAATAAATTAGCCATAATGAAATGGCAGAGCAGTCTCAATGGGCCAGTAGCTTAATTCTGCCACTATATCTTATGATCTAATGATCCAAGGAAGATTGGTTACCAAGTCAATTGTCTCCTGCACATCATCAATTACTTAGGTATAAGAGTGTTCATTTTAGCTCAAATCTCGTCCATGCTGATGTTTACAGTAAGAGAAAAATTTCATAACAGCAGATGTTATGAAATATATTAATTTGACTTTAAAATGTTTTTCCTTTAGATTACATATTATAGGACACCTCTATCAAATCACCTATCATCTTTCTTCACTCCAAAGAGAAAGGCATTAGCTCACTGGACCTATCCTCATAAGACATGCTCTCTCATCAAAGAAGCATTCAGGTAATTCTCCTCTGCACCCTCTCTAAAGCTTCCACATCCTTTTTACAATGAGGTAACCAGAACTGTACACACTATTCCAAGTGGGGTCTAACCAGGGTTCTATAGAACTTACTGAATTTTGTTCTCAGCCATAGTTATTTATTTATTAATAAACATTTGCACAGTTTGGGTCCTTTTGCACATTGATTGTCAATGTTTGTGTGCAGTTTCTTTATTGATTTCATCATTTCTTTGTTCTACTGTGAATGCATGCAAGAAAATGAATCTCAGGGTAGTATATGGAGACATATATGTACTCCGATAATAAATTTATTTTGAACTTTGAACATTTTTTCACAGCTCTTGGACTCAATCTTCTCAGCAAGCACCATCTGTGACTAAATACACGAATCTCTGAAATAATGAAGCTTCAAGTACATGTTGATCTCAGCAGAAGAACCTTGGGGATATGTTAGTCAAAGAGGCTTTAAAATTATCTGTGTTGTTGGTATCCTCTGTGCTCAAACAATCCACTGACAATAACGTCCTAGATTCCTTACATACCAATGCCCTTCAATGGCAAAGTCTATAAAGTGTAGTGGATACGGCCCAGTCCATCGCAGGTAAAGCCCCCCCGCCCCCACCCTTTCGTTGAGCATGTCTACAAGGGATGTTGTTGCAGAAAAGCAACATCCATCACCAAAAACTCCCAACATTCAAGCTCGCTCGTCACTGCTGCCATCAGGAAAGAATACAGGAGCCTCAGGAGCCACACCACCAGGTTCAGGAACAGTTATTACTCCTCAATCATCAGGCCCTTGAACCAGAGAGGATAACTTCTTTCAATTTCACTTGCCCCTTCACCAAACTGTTCCTACAACCTATGGACTCACTTTCAAGGACTCTTCGTCTCATGTTCTCGATATTTATTACTTTATTTATTACTAAATTTTTTTCTTTTTACATTTGCACAGTTGTCTTTTGCACACTGGGTGTTTGTCTTATTGTGTGTGGTTTTTCATTGATTCTTTTGTGTTTATTTGTATCTATTGTGAATGCCCACAAGAAAATGAATCAGCGTTCTATATGGTGACATAAACGTACTTTGATAATGAATTTACAATGAACTTCTGAACTTAATGAAAGGTAAGATTTCATATAAAATCAGAGGAATCCAGCATGGGGAGGTGGACTAGGACAGGAAGATGGTACAAGGAAAAATAAACTCAAAAATCTAGATTCTAGATTGCTGAATGCCACCTCCTGTAAACAAGTGTAAAGGAGAACAAAATAATTGTAACTCTGGATTTGATACAGCACAAAAATAACACAGTAAGACAAAGAATGTAATAACAATAAAACACAATAAATATGATAGCTTAGAAACAAGCCAGATGGCTTGTATGAACATAAAGTGTGACTAGATTGTCCATGAGGCAACAGACGTAAAATAATAAAGTAGTGGTGGAGTTAGTGGGTGGAGGTGTTGATCAGCCTGTAATCTGTGCATTGGCTCGTTGTGTCTATTCAGATTGTTCATAATGCTAACTTCATCCGTACATATCACAGATTTATCCCAATGTCACTCTCAACAAACATTAAAATGTACAGTAAACATATTTATCCAGACACATAGCCACAAGTTTTTTTTTCCATCTCAAGGTGGCAGAGGCCAGTTTTTAACAAATTATTTTTAAAGATAAACTGCTTGGACCACACATTTTCAAAATAAATCTGGCTTTGTTCATAACACTGAACAAGAATTCAAAGTAAATTTATTATCAAAGTACATACATACATGTTACCATAGACTGTACAACCCTGAGATCTTGACTACCCTGTGATCTTTGATGCTGTGTCCAATCAAGAACTTACTAATCTCCACCTTAAATACACCCAACGACTTGGCCTCCACAGCTGAAAGTGGCAACAAATTCCACAAATTTACCACCCTCTGGGAATTTTTCTGCATCTCTGTTTTAAATGGATGTCCCCCTATCCTGATACTGTGCCCTTTTGTCCTAGAGTTCCCCACTAAGGGAAATATCCTTTCCATATCTATTCACTCTAGGCTTTTCAACATTTGAAAAGTTTCAATGAGATATCCCCTCATCTTTCTAAATTCCAGGAAGTACAGACCCAGAGCCATCAAACGTTCCTCATATGATAACCACTTTTTTCCTTGTGAACCTCCTCTGAACCATCTCCAGTGCCAGCACACATTTTCTTCGATAAGCAGCCCAAAACTGTTCACAATACTCAAAGTGTACTTGTAACCTCCTCAAATATTTCCACCAGGTTTGTCAGACAAAATTTTTCCTTAAGGAAACCATGCTGACTTTGTCCTCTCTTGTCACCAGTCACCAAGTATTCCATAAACAATCCTTAACAATTGACTCCAACATCTTCCCAACTACTGAGGTCAGACTAATTGGCCTATAATTTCCTTTTTGTTGTCTCTCTCCTTTCTTAAAAGAGTGAAGTGACATCTGCAATTTTCCAGTCCTCCAGAACCATGCCAGAGTCCAATGATTCTTGGACTCAATCTTCACTGCTACCTCATTCAGAACCCTAGGGCGCAGTTCATCTGGTCCAGCTGACTTATGCACCCTTAGGTCTTTCAGCTTTTTGGGCACCTTCTCCCTTGTAATAGTTACTGCACTCACTTCTTTTCTCTCACACCCTTAACACTTGGTTAAGACTAATACTAGCTAAGACTAATACTTATTTATTTCACCTGCCCTCGACATTATTTATCTGACCTCATTTTCTTGTGGTCCTATATCCTTTCGCATCTCTTCCTTATTTTTTACATACTTAAAAAAGCTTTTCCTGTCCACCTTGATATTGTTAGCTAGCTTGCTTTCATCTTTTCCCTCATAATGAACCTTTTAGTTGCTTTCTGTAGGTTTTTAAAAGCTTCCCAATCCTTTATTTTCCTGCTAATTTTTGCTTTGTTGTCTGCCCTCTCTTTTGCTTTTACATTAGCTTTGACTTCTCTTGTCAGGCACTGCTGTGCTATTTTGCTATTTGAGTATTTCTTTGTTTTTGGAAGACATCTATCCTACACGTTCCTCATTTTTACCAGAAACTCACACCATTGCTGCTCTACTGTCATCCCTGCCGGCAGCTCCTTCCAAATTACTTTGGCAACTCCTCTCTCATACACTGTAATTTCCTTAACTCCACTGAAATACTGCAATGTCAGACTTTCTCCCTGTCAAATTTTTAAGTTGAACTCAAATCATATTGTGATCACCATCTCCTAAGGGTTCCTTTACCTTAACCTTCCTAATCACCCCAGTTCATTACAGAACACCCGATTCAGTATAGCTGATCCCCTAGTAGGCTCAACAACAAACTGCTCTAAAAAGCCATCTCATAGGCATTCGACAATCTCTCTCTCTTGCGATCCATTTCCAACCTGATTTTGCCATTCGACCCTCATGTTGAAATCTCCCATGACTATCATAACATTACCCTTTTGACACACCTTTTCTATTTCCTGTTGTAATCTGTGGTCCACATCCCAGCTACTGTTGGCAGGCCTGTATATAGATGCCATCAGGATCCTTTTACCCTTGCAGTTTCTTAACTCAACCCACAATGATTCAACATCTTCCAATCCTATATCACATCTTTCTACTGATTTGATGCCATTCTTTACCAGCAGAGCTACGTCACCCCGTTCCTCTCCCTCCGATACAACGTGTAACCTTGGACATTCAGCTCCCGACTACAACCATCCTTCAGCCAGGATTCAGTGGTGGCCACAAGATCATACCTGACAATCTGTAATAGTGTAACAAGATCATCCACCTTATTTCTTATACTCTGTGCATTGAGATATAACACCTTGAGTGCTGTATTTGCTACCCTTTTTAATTCTGTTTCCCTAATGCACTGATACTCACCCTGCTGGCTGCAGTTTTGTCTTATCAGCTACCTGGCCTTCCTGACAGTCTGACTGCATGCTATCTTTGCTTTTTTACCATCCATCCTATCCTGAGTCCTTTCACTCCAGTTCCCAACCCCTTGTCAAATTAGTTTAAACCCTCCCCAACATCTCTAACAAACCTGGCCACGAGAATATTGGTCCTCCTTGGGTTCAGGTACAACCCTTAACTTTTGAACAGGTCATAGCTCCCCCAGAAGAGATCCCAATGATCCAAGAACCTGAAACCCTGCCACCTGCACCAGCTTCTCGGCCATGCATTTTTTTTTCTGCCAAATCATCCTGTTTCTACCTTCATTAACAGAAGGCACACATAGCAATCCAGAAATTGCTTCCCTGGAGTCCAGCTTCTCAGCTTTCTGCCTAGCCCTCTAAATTCTCTCTTCAGGACCTCTTTGCTTTTCCTTCCAATGTCATTGGTACCAATATGTATCGAGACATCTGGCTGCTCTCCCTCCCTCTCCAAAATGCTGTGAGAGTGATCCGAGACATCCCTGACCCTGGCACATGAGAGGCAACATACCATTTGTATGCCTTGTTCATGTCCACAGAATCTCCTGTCTGTTCCTCTGACTATTGAGTCCCCTGTCACTATCTCTCCCCTCTTTCCATTCTGCACCATGGACCCACACTCAATGCCAGTAACCTGGTCTCGGTGACATTTCACGGGAGGTCATCCCCCATGACAGGATCCAAAACAGCATACTAATTATTGAGGGGAAAGGCCACTGGGATGCTCTGCACTAAATGCCTATTCATATCGATATTCATCCTGCTGGCATTCACCCAACTACCCACATCATGCAGCTCGGGGTGAGCATTTCCCTGTAACTCCAATCGATGATCACCTCACTCTCTGGTACAGGCTGAAGGTCATCCAGATGCTGCTCCAGATCCCTAACACGGCCTTCAGGAGCTGAAGCTGGATGCACTTCACACAGATGAGGTTCTCTAGGAGATTCTGGGTCTTCCAGGAATCCAACATCTGGCATGAAGAACACACGAAGGGCATTTACTACCCTCGGTACCTGACGCGATGAGAACACACGACAGCCATTTACTACCCTCATTACCCGAGGCGATGAGAACACACGACGGCCATTTATTACCCTCGGAACCCCTGAGGCGATGAGAACACACGACGGCCATTTACAACCCTCATTACCCGAGGCGATGAGAACACACGACGGCCATTTACTACACTCGGTACCCCCGACACAATGAGAACACACGACGGCCATTTACTACCCTCGGTACCACTGAAACGATGAGAACACACGACGGCCATTTACTACCCTCGGTACCACTGAAACGATGAGAACACACGACGGCCATTTACTACACTTGGTACCCCAGACACAATGAGAACACACGACGGCCATTTACTACCCTCGGTACCACTGAAACGATGAGAACACACGATGGCCATTTACTACCCTCGGTACGCGAGGTGATGGGAACACACGACGGCCATTTACTACCCTCGGTACCCGAGGCGTAGAGAACACACGACGGCCATTTTCTACCCTTAGTAGCCGAGAGGCGATGAGAACACACGAAGGCCATTTACTACCCTCGGTAACCCTGAAACGATGAGAACACACGAAGGCCATTTACTACCCTCGGTACGCGAGGCGATGAGAACACACGACGGCCATTTACTACCCTTGGTACCCCAGACACAATGAGAACACACGACGGCCATTTACTACCCTCGGTACCACTGAAACGATGAGAACACACGACGGCCATTTACTACCCTCGGTACCACTGAAACGATGAGAACACACGACGGCCATTTACTACCCTCGGTACGCGAGGTGATGGGAACACACGACGGCCATTTACTACCCACGGTACCCGATGCGATGAGAACACACGACGGCCATTTACTACCCTCGGTACCACTGAAACGATGAGAACACACGACGGCCATTTACTACCCTCGGTACGCGAGGTGATGGGAACACACGACGGCCATTTACTACCCACGGTACCCGATGCGATGAGAACACACGACGGCCATTTACTACCCTCGGTACCACTGAAACGATGAGAACACACGACGGCCATTTACTACCCTCGGTACGCGAGGTGATGGGAACACACGACGGCCATTTACTACCCACGGTACCCGATGCGATGAGAACACACGACGGCCATTTACTACCCTCGGT
Source organism: Hypanus sabinus (assembly GCF_030144855.1). Classification (NCBI taxonomy): domain Eukaryota; kingdom Metazoa; phylum Chordata; class Chondrichthyes; order Myliobatiformes; family Dasyatidae; genus Hypanus; species Hypanus sabinus. The sequence continues at coordinate 105,482,254 of NC_082719.1, read as the reverse complement.
ACCCGAGGCAATGAGAACACACGATGGCCATTTACTACCCTCGGTACCCCTGAGGCGATGAGAACCCACGACGGCCATTTACTACACTTGGTACCCCAGACACAATGAGAACACACGACGGCCATTTACTACCCTCGGTACCACTGAAACGATGAGAACACGCGACGGCCATTTACTACCCTCATTACCCGAGGCAATGAGAACACACGTCGGCCATTTAATACCCTCATTACCCGAGGCAGTGAGAACACACGTCGGCCATTTAATACCCTCATGACCCGAGGCGATGAGAACACACCGCGGCCATTTACTACACTCATTACCCGAGGCGACGAGAACCCACGACGGCCATTTACTACCCTCGGTGACCGAGGCGATGAGAACAGACGACAGCCATTTTCTACCCTCGGTAGCCCTGAGGCGATGAGAACACACGACGGCCATTTACTTCACTTGGTACCCCAGACACAATGAGAACACACGTCGGCCATTTACTACCCTCGGTACGCGAGGTGATGGGAACACACGACGGCCATTTACTACCCTCGGTACCCGAGGCGATGAGAACACACGACAGCCATTTTCTACCCTCGGTAGCCCTGAGGCGATGAGAACACACGACGGCCATTTACTACACTTGGGACCCCAGACACAATGAGAACACACGACGGCCATTTTCTACCCTCGGTACATGAGGCGATGAGAACACACGCCGGCCATTAACTAACCTCGGTACCACTGAAACGATGAGAACACGCAACGGCCATTTACTACCCTCGGTACGCGAGGCGATGAGAACACACGACGGCCATTTACTACACTTGGTACCCCAGACACAATGAGAACACACGACGGCCATTTACTACCCTCGGTACCCGAGGCGATGAGAACACACGACGGCCATTTACTACCCTCGGTACCACTGAAACGATGAGAACACACGACGGCCATTTTCTACCCTTGGTAGCCGAGAGGCGATGAGAACACACGACGGCCATTTACTACCCTCGGTACCCCTGAGGCGATGAGGACACGTGACTGCCACTTACTACCCTTGGAACACCCAACACAATGAGAACACACAACGGCCATTTACTACCCTCATTACCCGAGGCAATGAGAACACAAGTCGGCCATTTAATACCCTCATTACCTGAGGCGATGAGAACACACGACGGCCATTTAATACCCTCAGGACCCGAGGCGATGAGAACACACCGCGGCCATTTACTACACTTGGTACCCCAGACAAAATGAGAACACACGACGGCCACTTACTTCCCTCGGTAACCCTGAAACGATGAGAACACACGACGGCCATTTACTACCCTCGGTACCCCTGAGGCGATGAGAACACGCTACGGCCATTTACTACCCTTGGTACCCCCGACACGATGAGAACACACGACGGCCATTTACTACCCTCGGTACCCCTGAGGCGATGAGAACACACGACGGCCATTTACTACCCTCATTACCCGAGGCGATGAGAACACACGACGGCCATTTACTAACCTCGGTACGCGAGGCGATGAGAACACACGACGGCCATTTACTACCCTCGGTACGCGAGGCGATGAGGAGACACGACGGCCATTTACTAACCTCGGTATCCCAGAGGCAATGAGAACACACGACGGCCAGTTATTACCCTCGGTACCCCTGAGGCGATGAGAACACACGACGGCCATTTATTACCCTCGATACCCCTGAGGCGATGACAACACACGACGGCCATTTACTACCCTCGGTACGCGAGGTGATGGGAAGACACGACGGCCATTTCCTAACCTCGGGAGCCCTGAGGCGAAGAGAATACACGACGGCCATTTACTACCCTCGGTACCCGAGGCGATGAGAATCCACGACGGCCATTTACTACCCTCGGTACTCGATGCGATGAGAACACACGACAGCCATTTTCTACCCTCGGTAGCCCTGAGGCGATGAGAACACACGACGGCCATTTACTACCCTCATTACCCGAGGCAATGAGAACACACGATGGCCATTTACCACCCTCATTACCCGAGGCGATGAGAACACACGACGGCCATTTACTACCCTCGGTACATGAGGCTATGAGAACACACGACGGCCATTTACTACCCTCATTACCCGAGGCAATGAGAACACACGACGGCCATTTACCACCCTCATTACCCGAGGCGATGAGATCACACGACGGCCATTTACTACCCTCATTACCCGAGGCGTTGAGAACACACGATGGCCATTTTCTACCCTCGGTACCCCTGAGGCGATGAGAACACACGACGGCCATTTTCTACCCTCGGTACCCCTGAGGCGATGAGAACACACGACGGCCATTTTCTACGCTCGGTACCCCCGAGGCGTTGAGAACACACGACGGCCATTTACTACCGTCGGGACCCGAGGCGTTGAGAACAGACGACGGCCATTTACTACCCTCGGTACCCGAGACGATAAGAACACATGACGGCCATTTACTACCCTCGGTACCACTGAAACGATGAGAACACACGACGGCCATTTACTACCCTCGGTACATGAGGCTATGAGAACACACGACGGCCATTTACTACCCTCCTTACCCGAGGCGATGAGAACACACGACGGCCATTTACTACCCTCGGTACATGAGGCTATGAGAACACACGACGGCCATTTACTACCCTCGGTACATGAGGCTATGAGAACACACGACGGCCATTTACTAACCTCGGTACGCGAGGCGATGAGGAGACACGACGGCCATTTACTAACCTCGGGATCCCAGAGGCAATGAGAACACACGACGGCCAGTTATTACCCTCGGTACCCCTGAGGCGATGAGAACACACGACGGCCATTTATTACCCTCGGTACCCCTGAGGCGGTGACAACACACGTCGGCCATTTCATACCCTCATTACCCGAGGCAATGAGAACACACGTCGGCCATTTTATACCCTCATGACCCGAGGCAATGAGAACACACGTCGGCCATTTAATACCCTCATGACCCGAGGCGATGAGAACACACCGCGGCCATTTACTACACTCGGTACCCGAGGCGACGAGAACCCACGACGGCCATTTACTACCCTCGGTGACCGAGGCGATGAGAACAGACGACGGCCATTTTCTACCCTCGGTAGCCCTGAGGCGATGAGAACACACGACGGCCATTTACTTCACTTGGTACCCCAGACACAATGCGAACACACGACTGCCATTTACTACCCTCAGTACGCGAGGTGATGGGAACACACGACGGCCATTTACTACCCTCGGTACCCCTGAGGCGTAGAGAACACACGACGGCCATTTACTACACTTGGTAACCCAGACACAATGAGAACACACGATGGCCATTTACTACCCTCGGTACCACTGAAACGATGAGAACACACGACGGCCATTTTCTACCCTTGGTAGCCGAGGCAATGAGAACACACGACGGCTATTTATTACCCTCAAAACCCCTGAGGCGATGACAACACACGATGGCCATTTACTACCCTCGGTACGCGAGGTGATGGGAACACACGACGGCCATTTCCTAACCTCGGGAGCCCTGAGGCGAAGAGAATACACGACGGCCATTTACTACCCTCGGTACCCCTGAGGCGATGAGAACACGCGACGGCCATTTACTACCCTTGCTACCCCCGACACGATGAGAACACACAACGGCCATTTACTACCCTCGGTACCCCTGAGGCGATGAGAACTCACGACGGCCATTTACTACCCTCATTACCCGAGGCGATGTGAACACGCGACGTCCATTTACTACACTTGGTACCCCAGACACAATGAGAACACACGACGGCCATTTACTACCCTCGGTACCACTGAAACGATGAGAACACGCGACGGCCATTTACTACCCTCGGTACGCGAGGTGATGGGAACACACGACGGCCATTTACTACCCTCGGTACGCGAGGCGATGAGAACACACGACGGCCATTTACTACCCTCGGTAGCCCTGACGCGATGAGAACACACGACGGCCATTTACTACACTTGGTACCCCAGACACGATGAGAACACACGACGGCCATTTACTACCCTCGGTACCACTGAAACGATGAGAACACACGACGGCCATTTACTACACTTGGTACCACTGAAACGATGAGAACACGCGACGGCCATTTACTACGCTCGGTACGCGAGGTGATGGGAACACACCACGGCCATTTACTACCCTCGGTACGCGAGGCGATGAGGAGACACGATGGCCATTTACTAACCTCGGTATCCCAGAGGCAATGAGAACACACGTCGGCCATTTCATACCCTCATTACCCGAGGCAATGAGAACAGACGTCGGCCATGTTATACCCTCATGACCCGAGGCAATGAGAACACACGTCGGCCATTTAATACCCTCATTACCTGAGGCAATGAGAACACACGACGGCCATTTACTTCACTTGGTACCCCAGACACAATGAGAACACACGACGGCCATTTACTACCCTCCTTACCCGAGGCAATGAGAACACACGACGGCCATTTACTACCCTCGGTACATGAGGCTATGAGAACACACGACGGCCATTTACTAACCACGGTACGCGAGGCGATGAGGAGACACGACGGCCATTTACTAACCTCGGTATCCCAGAGGCAATGAGAACACACGACGGCCAGTTATTACCCTCGGTACCCCTGAGGCGATGAGAACACACGACGGCCATTTATTACCATCGATACCCCTGAGGCGATGACAACACACGACGGCCATTTACTTCACTTGGTACCCCAGACACAATGAGAACACACGACGGGCATTTACTACCCTCGGTACGCGAGGTGATGGGAACACACGACGGCCATTTACTACCCTCGGTACCCCTGAGGCGTAGAGAACACACGATGGCCATTTACTACACTTGGTACCCCAGACACAATGAGAACACACGATGGCCATTTACTACCCTCGGTACGCGAGGCGATGAGGAGACACGACGGCCATTTACTAACCTCGGTATCCCAGAGGCAATGAGAACACACGACGGCCATTTATTACCCTCGGTACCCCTGAGGCGATGAGAACCCACGACGGCCATTTACTACCCTCGGTACCCGAGGCGATCAGAACACACGACGGCCATTTTCTACCCTCGGTAGCCCTAAGGCGATGAGAACACACGATGGCCATTTACTACCCTCGGTAGCCCTGACGCGATGAGAACACACGACGGCCATTTACTACCCTCGGTACCACTGAAACGATGAGAACACACGACGGCCATTTACTACACTTGGTACCCCAGACACAATGAGAACACACGACGGCCATTTACTACCCTCGGTAGCCCTAAGGCGATGAGAACACACGACGGCCATTTACTACCCTCGGTAGCCCTGACGCGATGAGAACACACGACGGCCATTTACTACACTTGGTACCCCAGACACGATGAGAACACACGACGGCCATTTACTACCCTCGGTACCACTGAAACGATGAGAACACACGACGGCCATTTACTACACTTGGTACCCCAGACACAATGAGAACACACGACGGCCATTTACTACCCTCGGTAGCCCTAAGGCGATGAGAACACACGACGGCCATTTACTACCCTCGGTACCCCTGAGGCGATGAGAACACACGACGGCCATTTACTACACTTGGTACCCCAGACACGATGAGAACACACGACGGCCATTTACTACCCTCGGTAGCCCTGACGCGATGAGAATACACGACGGCCATTTACTACACTTGGTACCCCAGACACGATGAGAACACACGACGGCCATTTACAACCCTCCTTACCCGAGGCAATGAGAACACACGACGGCCATTTACTACCCTCGGTACGCGAGGCGATGAGAACACACAACGGCCATTTACTACCCTCGGTACGCGAGGCGATGAGGAGACACGACGGCCATTTACTAACCTCGGTATCCCAGAGGCAATGAGAACACACGACGGCCAGTTATTACCCTCGGTACCCCTGAGGCGATGAGAACACACGACGGCCATTTATTACCATCGATACCCCTGAGGCGATGACAACACACGACGGCCATTTACTACCCTCGGTACCCCAGACACAATGAGAACACACGACGGGCATTTACTACCCTCGGTACGCGAGGTGATGGGAACACACGACGGCCATTTACTACCCTCGGTACCCCTGAGGCGTAGAGAACACACGATGGCCATTTACTACCCTCGGTACCACTGAAACGATGAGAACATGCGATGGCCATTTACTACCCTCGGTACGCGAGGTGATGGGAACACACGACGGCCATTTACTACCCTCGGTACCCGAGGCGATGAGGAGACACGACGGCCATTTACTAACCTCGGTATCCCAGAGGCAATGAGAACACACGACGGCCATTTATTACCCTCGGTACCCCTGAGGCGATGAGAACCCACGACGGCCATTTACTACCCTCGGTACCCGAGGCGATCAGAACACACGACGGCCATTTTCTACCCTCGGTAGCCCTAAGGCGATGAGAACACACGATGGCCATTTACTACCCTCGGTAGCCCTGACGCGATGAGAACACACGACGGCCATTTACTACCCTCGGTAGCCCTAAGGCGATGAGAACACACGACGGCCATTTACTACCCTCGGTAGCCCTGACGCGATGAGAACACACGACGGCCATTTACTACACTTGGTACCCCAGACACGATGAGAACACACGACGGCCATTTACTACCCTCGGTACCACTGAAACGATGAGAACACACGACGGCCATTTACTACACTTGGTACCCCAGACACAATGAGAACACACGACGGCCATTTACTACCCTCGGTACCACTGAAACGATGAGAACACGCGACGGCCATTTACTACGCTCGGTACGCGAGGTGATGGGAACACACGACGGCCATTTACTACCCTCGGTACGCGAGGCGATGAGGAGACACGATGGCCATTTACTAACCTCGGTATCCCAGAGGCAATGAGAACACACGTCGGCCATTTCATACCCTCATTACCCGAGGCAATGAGAACAGACGTCGGCCATGTTATACCCTCATGACCCGAGGCAATGAGAACACACGTCGGCCATTTAATACCCTCATTACCTGAGGCAATGAGAACACACGACGGCCATTTACTTCACTTGGTACCCCAGACACAATGAGAACACACGACGGCCATTTACTACCCTCGGTACGCGAGGTGATGGGAACACACGACGGCCATTTACTACCCTCGGTACCCCTGAGGCGTAGAGAACACACGACGGCCTTTTACTACACTTGGTACCCCAGACACAATGAGAACACACGATGGCCATTTACTACCCTCGGTACCACTGAAACGATGAGAACACACGACGGCCATTTATTACCCTCGATACCCCTGAGGCGATGACAACACACGACGGCCATTTACTACCCCCGGTACACGAGGTGATGGGAACACACGACGGCCATTTCCTAACCTCGGGAGCCCTGAGGCGAAGAGAATACACGACGGCCATTTACTACCCTCGGTACCCCTGAGGCGATGAGAACACACGACGGCCATTTACTACCCTTGCTACCCCCGACACGATGAGAACACACAACGGCCATTTACTACCCTCGGTACCCCTGAGGCGATGAGAACACACGACGGCCATTTACTACCCTCGGTACATGAGGCTATGAGAACACACGACGGCCATTTACTACCCTCCTTACACGAGGCAATGAGAACACACGACGGCCATTTACTACCCTCGGTACATGAGGCTATGAGAACACACGACGGCCATTTACTAACCTCGGTACGCGAGGCGATGAGGAGACACGACGGCCATTTACTAACCTCGGGATCCCAGAGGCAATGAGAACACACGACGGCCAGTTATTACCCTCGGTACCCCTGAGGCGATGAGAACACACGACGGCCATTTCCTAACCTTGGGAGCCCTGAGGCGAAGAGAATACACGACGGCCATTTACTACCGTCGGTACCCGATGCGATGAGAACACACGACGGCCATTTTGTACCCTCGGTAGCCCTGAGGCGATGAGAACACACGACGGCCATTTACTACCCTCGGTACATGAGGCTATGAGAACACACGACGGCCATTTACTAACCTCGGTACGCGAGGCGATGAGAACACACGACGGCCATTTACTAACCTCGGTATCCCAGAGGCGATGAGAACACACGACGGCCAGTTATTACCCTTGGTACCCCTGAGGCGATGAGAACACACGACGGCCATTTATTACCCTCGATACCCCTGAGGCGATGACAACACACGACGGCCATTTACTACCCTCGGTACGCGAGGTGATGGGAACACACGACGGCCATTTCCTACCCTCGGTACCACTGAGGCGATGAGAACACGCGACGGCCATTTACTACCCTTGCTACCCCCGACACGATGAGAACACACGACGGCCATTTACTACCCTCATTACCCGAGGCGATGAGAACACACGACGGCCATTTACTACCCTCGGTACATGAGGCTATGAGAACACACGACGGCCATTTACTACCCTCCTTACCCGAGGCGATGAGAACACACGACGGCCATTTACTACCCTCGGTACATGAGGCTATGAGAACACACAACGGCCATTTACTAACCTCGGTACGCGAGGCGATGAGGAGACACGACGGCCATTTACTAACCTCGGTATCCCAGAGGCAATGAGAACACACGACGGCCAGTTATTACCCTCGGTACCCCTGAGGCGATGAGAACACACGACGGCCATTTATTACCATCGATACCCCTGAGGCGATGACAACACACGACGGCCATTTACTACCCTCGATACGCTAGGTGATGGGAACACACGACGGCCATTTACTACCCTCGGTACCCCTGAGGCGTAGAGAACACACGATGGCCATTTACTACACTTGGTACCCCAGACACAATGAGAACACACGATGGCCATTTACTACCCTCGGTAACCCTGAAACGATGAGAACACACGACGGCCATTTACTACCCTCGGTACCCCTGAGGCGTAGAGAACACACGATGGCCATTTACTACCCTCGGTACCACTGAAACGATGAGAACATGCGATGGCCATTTACTACCCTCGGTACGCGAGGCGATGAGGAGACACGACGGCCATTTACTAACCTCGGTATCCCAGAGGCAATGAGAACACACGACGGCCATTTATTACCCTCGGTACCCCTGAGGCGATGAGAACCCACGACGGCCATTTACTACCCTCGGTACCCGAGGCGATCAGAACACACGACGGCCATTTTCTACCCTCGGTAGCCCTAAGGCGATGAGAACACACGACGGCCATTTTCTACCCTCGGTAGCCCTAAGGCGATGAGAACACACGACGGCCATTTACTACCCTCGGTAGCCCTAAGGCGATGAGAACACACGACGGCCATTTACTACACTTGGTACCCCAGACACGTTGAGAACACACGACGGCCATTTACTACCCTCGGTACCACTGAAACGATGAGAACACACGACGGCCATTTACTACACTTGGTACCCCAGACACAATGAGAACACACGACGGCCATTTACTACCCTCGGTAGCCCTAAGGCGATGAGAACACACGACGGCCATTTACTACCCTCGGTACCCCTGAGGCGATGAGAACACACGACGGCCATTTACTACACTTGGTACCCCAGACACGATGAGAACACACGACGGCCATTTACTACCCTCCTTACCCGAGGCAATGAGAACACACGACGGCCATTTACTACCCTCGGTACGCGAGGCGATGAGAACACACAACGGCCATTTACTACCCTCGGTACGCGAGGCGATGAGGAGACACGACGGCCATTTACTAACCTCGGTATCCCAGAGGCAATGAGAACACACGACGGCCAGTTATTACCCTCGGTACCCCTGAGGCGATGAGAACACACGACGGCCATTTATTACCATCGATACCCCTGAGGCGATGACAACACACGACGGCCATTTACTACCCTCGGTTCCCCAGACACAATGAGAACACACGACGGGCATTTACTACCCTCGGTACGCGAGGTGATGGGAACACACGACGGCCATTTACTACCCTCGGTACCCCTGAGGCGTAGAGAACACACGATGGCCATTTACTACCCTCGGTACCACTGAAACGATGAGAACATGCGACGGCCATTTACTACCCTCGGTACGCGAGGCGATGAGGAGACACGACGGCCATTTACTAACCTCGGTATCCCAGAGGCAATGAGAACACACGACGGCCATTTATTACCCTCGGTACCCGAGGCGATCAGAACACACGACGGCCATTTTCTACCCTCGGTAGCCCTAAGGCGATGAGAACACACGTCGGCCATTTACTACCCTCGGTAGCCCTGACGCGATGAGAACACACGACGGCCATTTACTACCCTCGGTAGCCCTAAGGCGATGAGAACACACGACGGCCATTTACTACCCTCGGTAGCCCTGACGCGATGAGAACACACGACGGCCATTTACTACACTTGGTACCCCAGACACGATGAGAACACACGACGGCCATTTACTACCCTCGGTACCACTGAAACGATGAGAACACACGACGGCCATTTACTACACTTGGTACCCCAGACACAATGAGAACACACGACGGCCATTTACTACCCTCGGTACCACTGAAACGATGAGAACACGCGACGGCCATTTACTACGCTCGGTACGCGAGGTGATGGGAACACACGACGGCCATTTACTACCCTCGGTACGCGAGGCGATGAGGAGACACGATGGCCATTTACTAACCTTGGTATCCCAGAGGCAATGAGAACACACGTCGGCCATTTCATACCCTCATTACCCGAGGCAATGAGAACAGACGTCGGCCATGTTATACCCTCATGACCCGAGGCAATGAGAACACACGTCGGCCATTTAATACCCTCATTACCTGAGGCAATGAGAACACACGACGGCCATTTACTTCACTTGGTACCCCAGACACAATGAGAACACACGACGGCCATTTACTACCCTCGGTACGCGAGGTGATGGGAACACACGACGGCCATTTACTACCCTCGGTACCCCTGAGGCGTAGAGAACACACGACGGCCTTTTACTACACTTGGTACCCCAGACACAATGAGAACACACGTCGGCCATTTACTACCCTCGGTACCACTGAAACGATGAGAACACACGACGGCCATTTATTACCCTCGATACCCCTGAGGCGATGACAACACACGACGGCCATTTACTACCCTCGGTACACGAGGTGATGGGAACACACGACGGCCATTTCCTAACCTCGGGAGCCCTGAGGCGAAGAGAATACACGACGGCCATTTACTACCCTCGGTACCCCTGAGGCGATGAGAACACGCGACGGCCATTTACTACCCTTGCTACCCCCGACACGATGAGAACACACAACGGCCATTTACTACCGTCGGTACCCCTGAGGCGATGAGAACTCACGACGGCCAATTACTACCCACATTATCCGAGGCGATGAGAACACGCGACGGCCATTTACTACCCTTGCTACCCCCGACACGATGAGAACACACGACGGCCATTTACTACCCTCGGTACCCCTGAGGCGATGAGAACACACGACGGCCATTTACTACCCTCGGTACATGAGGCTATGAGAACACACGACGGCCATTTACTAACCTCGGTACGCGAGGCGATGAGGAGACACGACGGCCATTTACTAACCTCGGGATCCCAGAGGCAATGAGAACACACGACGGCCAGTTATTACCCTCGGTACCCCTGAGGCGATGAGAACACACGACGGCCATTTCCTAACCTTGGGAGCCCTGAGGCGAAGAGAATACACGACGGCCATTTACTACCGTCGGTACCCGATGCGATGAGAACACACGACGGCCATTTTGTACCCTCGGTAGCCCTGAGGCGATGAGAACACACGACGGCCATTTACTACCCTCGGTACATGAGGCTATGAGAACACACGACGGCCATTTACTACCCTCGGTACGCGAGGCGATGAGAACACACGACGGCCATTTACTACCCTCGGTACGCGAGGCGATGAGAACACACGACGGCCATTTACTACCGTCGGTACCCGATGCGATGAGAACACACGACGGCCATTTTGTACCCTCGGTAGCCCTGAGGCGATGAGAACACACGACGGCCATTTACTACCCTCGGTACATGAGGCTATGAGAACACACGACGGCCATTTACTAACCTCGGTACGCGAGGCGACGAGGAGACACGACGGCCATTTACTAACCTCGGTATCCCAGAGGCAATGAGAACACACGACGGCCAGTTATTACCCTTGGTACCCCTGAGGCGATGAGAACACACGACGGCCATTTATTACCCTCGATACCCCTGAGGCGATGACAACACACGACGGCCATTTACTACCCTCGGTACGCGAGGTGATGGGAAAACACGATGGCCATTTCCTATCGTCGGGAGCCCTGAGGTGAAGAGAATACACGACGGCCATTTACTACCCTTGCTACCCCCGACACGATGAGAACACACAACGGCCATTTACTACCCTCGGTACCCCTGAGGCGATGAGAACACTCGACGGCCATTTACTACCCTCGGTACAAGAGGCTATGAGAACACATGACGGCCATTTACTACCCTCCTTACCCGAGGCAATGAGAACACACGACGGCCATTTACTACCCTCGGTACATGAGGCTATGAGAACACACGACGGCCATTTACTAACCTCGGTACCCCTGAGGCGTAGAGAACACACGACGGCCATTTACTACACTTGTTACCCCAGACACAATGAGAACACACGATGGCCATTGACTACCCTCGGTACCACTGAAACGATGAGAATACACGACGGCCATTTATTACCCTCGATACCCCTGAGGCGATGACAACACACGACTGCCATTTACTACCCTCGGTACGCGAGGTGATGGGAACACACGACGGCCATTTCCTAACCTCGGGAGCCCTGAGGCGAAGAGAATACACGACGGCCATTTACTACCCTCGGTACCCCTGAGGCGATGAGAACACGCGACGGCCATTTACTACCCTCGGTACCCCTGAGGCGTAGAGAACACACGACGGCCTTTTACTACACTTGGTACCCCAGACACAATGAGAACACACGATGGCCATTTACTACCCTCGGTACCACTGAAACGATGAGAACACACGACGGCCATTTATTACCGTCGATACCCCTGAGGCGATGACAACACACGACGGCCATTTACTACCCTCGGTACGCGAGGTGATGGGAACACACGATGGCCATTTACTACCCTTGGTACCACCGACACGATGAGAACACACAACGGCCATTTACTACCCTCGGTACCCCTGAGGCGATGAGAACACACGACGGCCATTTACTACCCTTGGTACCCCCGACACGATGAGAACACACGATGGCCATTTACTACCCTTGGTACCACCGACACGATGAGAACACACAACGGCCATTTACTACCCTCGGTACCCCTGAGGCGATGAGAACACACGACGGCCATTTACTACCCTTGGTACCCCCGACACGATGAGAACACACAACGGCCATTTACTACCCTCGGTACCCCTGAGGCGATGAGAACACTCGACGGCCATTTACTACCCTCGGTACAAGAGGCTATGAGAACACATGACGGCCATTTACTACCCTCCTTACCCGAGGCAATGAGAACACACGACGGCCATTTACTACCCTCGGTACATGAGGCTATGAGAACACACGACGGCCATTTACTAACCTCGGTACCCCTGAGGCGTAGAGAACACACGACGGCCATTTACTACACTTGTTACCCCAGACACAATGAGAACACACGATGGCCATTGACTACCCTCGGTACCACTGAAACGATGAGAATACACGACGGCCATTTATTACCCTCGATACCCCTGAGGCGATGACAACACACGACTGCCATTTACTACCCTCGGTACGCGAGGTGATGGGAACACACGACGGCCATTTCCTAACCTCGGGAGCCCTGAGGCGAAGAGAATACACGACGGCCATTTACTACCCTCGGTACCCCTGAGGCGATGAGAACACGCGACGGCCATTTACTACCCTCGGTACCCCTGAGGCGTAGAGAACACACGACGGCCTTTTACTACACTTGGTACCCCAGACACAATGAGAACACACGATGGCCATTTACTACCCTCGGTACCACTGAAACGATGAGAACACACGACGGCCATTTATTACCGTCGATACCCCTGAGGCGATGACAACACACGACGGCCATTTACTACCCTCGGTACGCGAGGTGATGGGAACACACGATGGCCATTTACTACCCTTGGTACCACCGACACGATGAGAACACACAACGGCCATTTACTACCCTCGGTACCCCTGAGGCGATGAGAACACACGACGGCCATTTACTACCCTTGGTACCCCCGACACGATGAGAACACACGATGGCCATTTACTACCCTTGGTACCACCGACACGATGAGAACACACAACGGCCATTTACTACCCTCGGTACCCCTGAGGCGATGAGAACACACGACGGCCATTTACTACCCTTGGTACCCCCGACACGATGAGAACACACAACGGCCATTTACTACACTTGGTACCCCAGACACAATGAGAACACACGACGGCCATTTACTACCCTCGGTACCCCTGAGGCGATGAGAACACACGACGGCCATTTACTACCCTTGGTACCCCCGACACGATGAGAACACACAACGGCCATTTACTACCCTTGCTACCCCCGACACGATGAGAACACACAACGGCCATTTACTACCCTCGGTACCCCTGAGGCGATGAGAACACACGACGGCTATTTACTACCCTCATTACCCGAGGCGATGAGAACACACGACGGCCATTTACTACCCTCGGTACATGAGGCTATGAGAACACACGACGGCCATTTACTACCCTCCTTACCCGAGGCAATGAGAACACACGACGGCCATTTACTACCCTCGGTACGCGAGGCGAAGAGGAGACACGACGGCCATTTACTAACCTCGGTATCCCAGAGGCAATGAGAACACACGACGGCCAGTTATTACCCTCGGTACCCCTGAGGCGATGAGAACACACGACGGCCATTTATTACCCTCGATACCACTGAGGCGATGACAACACACGACGGCCATTTACTACCCTCGATACGCTAGGTGATGGGAACACACGACGGCCATTTCCTAACCTCAGGAGCCCAGAGGCAATGAGAACACACGACGGCCAGTTATTACCCTCAGTACCCCTTAGGCGATGAGAACACACGACGGCCATCTACTACCCTCATTTCCCGAGGCAATGAGAACACACGTCGGCCATTTAATACCCTCGGTACCCCTTAGGCAATGAGAAAACACGTCGGCCATTTCATACCCTCATTACCCGAGGCAATGAGAACACACGTCGGCCATTTAATACCCTCATGACCCGAGGCAATGAGAACACACGTCGGCCATTTAATACCCTCATTACCCGAGGCAATGAGAACACACGTCGGCCATTTAATACCCTCATGACCCGAGGCGATGAGAACACACCGCGGCCATTTACAACACTCGGTACCCGAGGCGACGAGAACCCACGACGGCCATTTACTACCCTCGGTGACCGAGGCGATGAGAACAGACGACAGCCATTTTCTACCCTCGGTAGCCCTGAGGCGAAGAGAACACACTACGGCCATTTACTTCACTTGGTACCCCAGACACAATGAGAACACACGACGGCCATTTACTACCCTCGGTACGCGAGGTGATGGGAACACACGATGGCCATTTACTACCCTCGGTACCACTGAAACGATGAGAACATGCGACGGCCATTTACTACCCTCGGTACGCGAGGCGATGAGGAGACACGACGGCCATTTACTAACCTCGGTATCCCAGAGGCAATGAGAACACACGACGGCCATTTATTACCCTCGGTACCCCTGAGGCGATGAGAACCCACGACGGCCATTTACTACCCTCGGTGCCCGAGGCGATCAGAACACACGACGGCCATTTTCTACCCTCGGTAGCCCTAAGGCGATGAGAACACACGATGGCCATTTACTACCCTCGGTAGCCCTGACGCGATGAGAACACACGACGGCCATTTACTACACTTGGTACCCCAGACACAATGAGAACACACGACGGCCATTTACTACCGTCGGTACCCGATGCGATGAGAACACACGACGGCCATTTACTACCCTCGGTAGCCCTGACGCGATGAGAACACACGACGGCCATTTACTACACTTGGTACCCCAGACACGATGAGAACACACGACGGCCATTTACTACCCTCGGTACCACTGAAACGATGCGAACACACGACGGCCATTTACTACACTTGGTACCCCAGACACAATGAGAACACACGACGGCCATTTACTACCCTCGGTACCACTGAAATGATGAGAACACGCGACGGCCATTTACTACGCTCGGTATGCGAGGTGATGGGAACACACGTCGGCCATTTAATACCCTCATTACCCGAGGCAATGAGAACACACGTCGGCCATTTAATACCCTCATGACCCGAGGCGATGAGAACACACCGCGGCCATTTACAACACTCGGTACCCGAGGCGACGAGAACCCACGACGGCCATTTACTACCCTCGGTGACCGAGGCGATGAGAACAGACGACAGCCATTTTCTACCCTCGGTAGCCCTGAGGCGAAGAGAACACACTACGGCCATTTACTTCACTTGGTACCCCAGACACAATGAGAACACACGACGGCCATTTACTACCCTCGGTACGCGAGGTGATGGGAACACACGACGGCCATTTACTACCCTCGGTACATGAGGCTATGAGAACACACGACGGCCATTTACTAACCTCGGTAGCCCAGAGGCAATGAGAACATACGACGGCCATTTACTACCCTCGGTACCCCTGAGGTGATGAGAACACACGACGGCCATTTACTACCCTCGGTACGCGAGGTGATGGTGACACACGACGGCCATTTACTACCCTCGGTACGCAAGGCGATGAGGAGACACGACAGGCATTTACTAACCTCGGTATCCCAGAGGCAATGAGAACACACGACGGCCAGTTATTACCCTCGGTACCCCTGAGGCGATGAGAACACACGATGGCCATTTATTACCCTCGATACCCCTGAGGCGATGACAACACACGACGGCCATTTACTACCCTCAGTACACGAGGTGATGGGAACACACGATGGCCATTTCCTAACCTCGGGAGCCCTGAGGCGAAGAGAATACACGACGGCCATTTACTACCCTCGGTACCCGAGGCGATGAGAACACACGACGGCCATTTACTACCCTCGGTACCCGATGCGATGAGAACACACGACAGCCATTTTCTACCCTCGGTAGCCCTGAGGAGATGAGATCACACGACGGCCATTTACTACCCTCGGTACCCCTTAGGCGATGAGAACACACGACGGCCATTTACTACCCTCGGTACCCCAGACACAATGAGAACACACGACGGGCATTTACTACCCTCGGTACGCGAGGTGATGGGAACACACGACGGCCATTTACTACCCTCGGTACCCCTGAGGCGTAGAGAACACACGATGGCCATTTACTACCCTCGGTACCACTGAAACGATGAGAACATGCGACGGCCATTTACTACCCTCGGTACGCGAGGCGATGAGGAGACACGACGGCCATTTACTAACCTCGGTATCCCAGAGGCAATGAGAACACACGACGGCCATTTATTACCCTCGGTACCCCTGAGGCGATGAGAACCCACGACGGCCATTTACTACCCTCGGTACCCGAGGCGATCAGAACACACGACGGCCATTTTCTACCCTCGGTAGCCCTAAGGCGATGAGAACACACGTCGGCCATTTACTACCCTCGGTAGCCCTGACGCGATGAGAACACACGACGGCCATTTACTACCCTCGGTAGCCCTAAGGCGATGAGAACACACGACGGCCATTTACTACCCTCGGTAGCCCTGACGCGATGAGAACACACGACGGCCATTTACTACACTTGGTACCCCAGACACGATGAGAACACACGACGGCCATTTACTACCCTCGGTACCACTGAAACGATGAGAACACACGACGGCCATTTACTACACTTGGTACCCCAGACACAATGAGAACACACGACGGCCATTTACTACCCTCGGTACCACTGAAACGATGAGAACACGCGACGGCCATTTACTACGCTCGGTACGCGAGGTGATGGGAACACACGACGGCCATTTACTACCCTCGGTACGCGAGGCGATGAGGAGACACGATGGCCATTTACTAACCTCGGTATCCCAGAGGCAATGAGAACACACGTCGGCCATTTCATACCCTCATTACCCGAGGCAATGAGAACAGACGTCGGCCATGTTATACCCTCATGACCCGAGGCAATGAGAACACACGTCGGCCATTTAATACCCTCATTACCTGAGGCAATGAGAACACACGACGGCCATTTACTTCACTTGGTACCCCAGACACAATGAGAACACACGACGGCCATTTACTACCCTCGGTACGCGAGGTGATGGGAACACACGACGGCCATTTACTACCCTCGGTACCCCTGAGGCGTAGAGAACACACGACGGCCTTTTACTACACTTGGTACCCCAGACACAATGAGAACACACGTCGGCCATTTACTACCCTCGGTACCACTGAAACGATGAGAACACACGACGGCCATTTATTACCCTCGATACCCCTGAGGCGATGACAACACACGACGGCCATTTACTACCCTCGGTACACGAGGTGATGGGAACACACGACGGCCATTTCCTAACCTCGGGAGCCCTGAGGCGAAGAGAATACACGACGGCCATTTACTACCCTCGGTACCCCTGAGGCGATGAGAACACGCGACGGCCATTTACTACCCTTGCTACCCCCGACACGATGAGAACACACAACGGCCATTTACTACCCTCGGTACCCCTGAGGCGATGAGAACACACGACGGCCATTTACTACCCTCGGTACATGAGGCTATGAGAACACACGACGGCCATTTACTAACCTCGGTAGCCCAGAGGCAATGAGAACATACGACGGCCATTTACTACCCTCGGTAGCCCTGACGCGATGAGAACACACGACGGCCATTTACTACACTTGGTACCCCAGACACGATGAGAACACACGACGGCCATTTACTACCCTCGGTACCACTGAAACGATGAGAACACACGACGGCCATTTACTACACTTGGTACCCCAGACACAATGAGAACACACGACGGCCATTTACTACCCTCGGTACCACTGAAACGATGAGAACACGCGACGGCCATTTACTACGCTCGGTACGCGAGGTGATGGGAACACACGACGGCCATTTACTACCCTCGGTACGCGAGGCGATGAGGAGACACGATGGCCATTTACTAACCTCGGTATCCCAGAGGCAATGAGAACACACGTCGGCCATTTCATACCCTCATTACCCGAGGCAATGAGAACAGACGTCGGCCATGTTATACCCTCATGACCCGAGGCAATGAGAACACACGTCGGCCATTTAATACCCTCATTACCTGAGGCAATGAGAACACACGACGGCCATTTACTTCACTTGGTACCCCAGACACAATGAGAACACACGACGGCCATTTACTACCCTCGGTACGCGAGGTGATGGGAACACACGACGGCCATTTACTACCCTCGGTACCCCTGAGGCGTAGAGAACACACGACGGCCTTTTACTACACTTGGTACCCCAGACACAATGAGAACACACGATGGCCATTTACTACCCTCGGTACCACTGAAACGATGAGAACACACGACGGCCATTTATTACCCTCGATACCCCTGAGGCGATGACAACACACGACGGCCATTTACTACCCCCGGTACACGAGGTGATGGGAACACACGACGGCCATTTCCTAACCTCGGGAGCCCTGAGGCGAAGAGAATACACGACGGCCATTTACTACCCTCGGTACCCCTGAGGCGATGAGAACACACGACGGCCATTTACTACCCTTGCTACCCCCGACACGATGAGAACACACAACGGCCATTTACTACCCTCGGTACCCCTGAGGCGATGAGAACACACGACGGCCATTTACTACCCTCGGTACATGAGGCTATGAGAACACACGACGGCCATTTACTACCCTCCTTACACGAGGCAATGAGAACACACGACGGCCATTTACTACCCTCGGTACATGAGGCTATGAGAACACACGACGGCCATTTACTAACCTCGGTACGCGAGGCGATGAGGAGACACGACGGCCATTTACTAACCTCGGGATCCCAGAGGCAATGAGAACACACGACGGCCAGTTATTACCCTCGGTACCCCTGAGGCGATGAGAACACACGACGGCCATTTCCTAACCTTGGGAGCCCTGAGGCGAAGAGAATACACGACGGCCATTTACTACCGTCGGTACCCGATGCGATGAGAACACACGACGGCCATTTTGTACCCTCGGTAGCCCTGAGGCGATGAGAACACACGACGGCCATTTACTAC
Organism: Hypanus sabinus; assembly: GCF_030144855.1. NCBI lineage: Eukaryota > Metazoa > Chordata > Chondrichthyes > Myliobatiformes > Dasyatidae > Hypanus > Hypanus sabinus. Next base: position 105,461,827 of record NC_082719.1, on the reverse strand, counting down.
CCTCGGTACATGAGGCTATGAGAACACACGACGGCCATTTACTAACCTCGGTACGCGAGGCGATGAGAACACACGACGGCCATTTACTAACCTCGGTATCCCAGAGGCGATGAGAACACACGACGGCCAGTTATTACCCTTGGTACCCCTGAGGCGATGAGAACACACGACGGCCATTTATTACCCTCGATACCCCTGAGGCGATGACAACACACGACGGCCATTTACTACCCTCGGTACGCGAGGTGATGGGAACACACGACGGCCATTTCCTACCCTCGGTACCACTGAGGCGATGAGAACACGCGACGGCCATTTACTACCCTTGCTACCCCCGACACGATGAGAACACACGACGGCCATTTACTACCCTCATTACCCGAGGCGATGAGAACACACGACGGCCATTTACTACCCTCGGTACATGAGGCTATGAGAACACACGACGGCCATTTACTACCCTCCTTACCCGAGGCGATGAGAACACACGACGGCCATTTACTACCCTCGGTACATGAGGCTATGAGAACACACAACGGCCATTTACTAACCTCGGTACGCGAGGCGATGAGGAGACACGACGGCCATTTACTAACCTCGGTATCCCAGAGGCAATGAGAACACACGACGGCCAGTTATTACCCTCGGTACCCCTGAGGCGATGAGAACACACGACGGCCATTTATTACCATCGATACCCCTGAGGCGATGACAACACACGACGGCCATTTACTACCCTCGATACGCTAGGTGATGGGAACACACGACGGCCATTTACTACCCTCGGTACCCCTGAGGCGTAGAGAACACACGATGGCCATTTACTACACTTGGTACCCCAGACACAATGAGAACACACGATGGCCATTTACTACCCTCGGTAACCCTGAAACGATGAGAACACACGACGGCCATTTACTACCCTCGGTACCCCTGAGGCGTAGAGAACACACGATGGCCATTTACTACCCTCGGTACCACTGAAACGATGAGAACATGCGATGGCCATTTACTACCCTCGGTACGCGAGGCGATGAGGAGACACGACGGCCATTTACTAACCTCGGTATCCCAGAGGCAATGAGAACACACGACGGCCATTTATTACCCTCGGTACCCCTGAGGCGATGAGAACCCACGACGGCCATTTACTACCCTCGGTACCCGAGGCGATCAGAACACACGACGGCCATTTTCTACCCTCGGTAGCCCTAAGGCGATGAGAACACACGACGGCCATTTTCTACCCTCGGTAGCCCTAAGGCGATGAGAACACACGACGGCCATTTACTACCCTCGGTAGCCCTAAGGCGATGAGAACACACGACGGCCATTTACTACACTTGGTACCCCAGACACGTTGAGAACACACGACGGCCATTTACTACCCTCGGTACCACTGAAACGATGAGAACACACGACGGCCATTTACTACACTTGGTACCCCAGACACAATGAGAACACACGACGGCCATTTACTACCCTCGGTAGCCCTAAGGCGATGAGAACACACGACGGCCATTTACTACCCTCGGTACCCCTGAGGCGATGAGAACACACGACGGCCATTTACTACACTTGGTACCCCAGACACGATGAGAACACACGACGGCCATTTACTACCCTCCTTACCCGAGGCAATGAGAACACACGACGGCCATTTACTACCCTCGGTACGCGAGGCGATGAGAACACACAACGGCCATTTACTACCCTCGGTACGCGAGGCGATGAGGAGACACGACGGCCATTTACTAACCTCGGTATCCCAGAGGCAATGAGAACACACGACGGCCAGTTATTACCCTCGGTACCCCTGAGGCGATGAGAACACACGACGGCCATTTATTACCATCGATACCCCTGAGGCGATGACAACACACGACGGCCATTTACTACCCTCGGTTCCCCAGACACAATGAGAACACACGACGGGCATTTACTACCCTCGGTACGCGAGGTGATGGGAACACACGACGGCCATTTACTACCCTCGGTACCCCTGAGGCGTAGAGAACACACGATGGCCATTTACTACCCTCGGTACCACTGAAACGATGAGAACATGCGACGGCCATTTACTACCCTCGGTACGCGAGGCGATGAGGAGACACGACGGCCATTTACTAACCTCGGTATCCCAGAGGCAATGAGAACACACGACGGCCATTTATTACCCTCGGTACCCGAGGCGATCAGAACACACGACGGCCATTTTCTACCCTCGGTAGCCCTAAGGCGATGAGAACACACGTCGGCCATTTACTACCCTCGGTAGCCCTGACGCGATGAGAACACACGACGGCCATTTACTACCCTCGGTAGCCCTAAGGCGATGAGAACACACGACGGCCATTTACTACCCTCGGTAGCCCTGACGCGATGAGAACACACGACGGCCATTTACTACACTTGGTACCCCAGACACGATGAGAACACACGACGGCCATTTACTACCCTCGGTACCACTGAAACGATGAGAACACACGACGGCCATTTACTACACTTGGTACCCCAGACACAATGAGAACACACGACGGCCATTTACTACCCTCGGTACCACTGAAACGATGAGAACACGCGACGGCCATTTACTACGCTCGGTACGCGAGGTGATGGGAACACACGACGGCCATTTACTACCCTCGGTACGCGAGGCGATGAGGAGACACGATGGCCATTTACTAACCTTGGTATCCCAGAGGCAATGAGAACACACGTCGGCCATTTCATACCCTCATTACCCGAGGCAATGAGAACAGACGTCGGCCATGTTATACCCTCATGACCCGAGGCAATGAGAACACACGTCGGCCATTTAATACCCTCATTACCTGAGGCAATGAGAACACACGACGGCCATTTACTTCACTTGGTACCCCAGACACAATGAGAACACACGACGGCCATTTACTACCCTCGGTACGCGAGGTGATGGGAACACACGACGGCCATTTACTACCCTCGGTACCCCTGAGGCGTAGAGAACACACGACGGCCTTTTACTACACTTGGTACCCCAGACACAATGAGAACACACGTCGGCCATTTACTACCCTCGGTACCACTGAAACGATGAGAACACACGACGGCCATTTATTACCCTCGATACCCCTGAGGCGATGACAACACACGACGGCCATTTACTACCCTCGGTACACGAGGTGATGGGAACACACGACGGCCATTTCCTAACCTCGGGAGCCCTGAGGCGAAGAGAATACACGACGGCCATTTACTACCCTCGGTACCCCTGAGGCGATGAGAACACGCGACGGCCATTTACTACCCTTGCTACCCCCGACACGATGAGAACACACAACGGCCATTTACTACCGTCGGTACCCCTGAGGCGATGAGAACTCACGACGGCCAATTACTACCCACATTATCCGAGGCGATGAGAACACGCGACGGCCATTTACTACCCTTGCTACCCCCGACACGATGAGAACACACGACGGCCATTTACTACCCTCGGTACCCCTGAGGCGATGAGAACACACGACGGCCATTTACTACCCTCGGTACATGAGGCTATGAGAACACACGACGGCCATTTACTAACCTCGGTACGCGAGGCGATGAGGAGACACGACGGCCATTTACTAACCTCGGGATCCCAGAGGCAATGAGAACACACGACGGCCAGTTATTACCCTCGGTACCCCTGAGGCGATGAGAACACACGACGGCCATTTCCTAACCTTGGGAGCCCTGAGGCGAAGAGAATACACGACGGCCATTTACTACCGTCGGTACCCGATGCGATGAGAACACACGACGGCCATTTTGTACCCTCGGTAGCCCTGAGGCGATGAGAACACACGACGGCCATTTACTACCCTCGGTACATGAGGCTATGAGAACACACGACGGCCATTTACTACCCTCGGTACGCGAGGCGATGAGAACACACGACGGCCATTTACTACCCTCGGTACGCGAGGCGATGAGAACACACGACGGCCATTTACTACCGTCGGTACCCGATGCGATGAGAACACACGACGGCCATTTTGTACCCTCGGTAGCCCTGAGGCGATGAGAACACACGACGGCCATTTACTACCCTCGGTACATGAGGCTATGAGAACACACGACGGCCATTTACTAACCTCGGTACGCGAGGCGACGAGGAGACACGACGGCCATTTACTAACCTCGGTATCCCAGAGGCAATGAGAACACACGACGGCCAGTTATTACCCTTGGTACCCCTGAGGCGATGAGAACACACGACGGCCATTTATTACCCTCGATACCCCTGAGGCGATGACAACACACGACGGCCATTTACTACCCTCGGTACGCGAGGTGATGGGAAAACACGATGGCCATTTCCTATCGTCGGGAGCCCTGAGGTGAAGAGAATACACGACGGCCATTTACTACCCTTGCTACCCCCGACACGATGAGAACACACAACGGCCATTTACTACCCTCGGTACCCCTGAGGCGATGAGAACACTCGACGGCCATTTACTACCCTCGGTACAAGAGGCTATGAGAACACATGACGGCCATTTACTACCCTCCTTACCCGAGGCAATGAGAACACACGACGGCCATTTACTACCCTCGGTACATGAGGCTATGAGAACACACGACGGCCATTTACTAACCTCGGTACCCCTGAGGCGTAGAGAACACACGACGGCCATTTACTACACTTGTTACCCCAGACACAATGAGAACACACGATGGCCATTGACTACCCTCGGTACCACTGAAACGATGAGAATACACGACGGCCATTTATTACCCTCGATACCCCTGAGGCGATGACAACACACGACTGCCATTTACTACCCTCGGTACGCGAGGTGATGGGAACACACGACGGCCATTTCCTAACCTCGGGAGCCCTGAGGCGAAGAGAATACACGACGGCCATTTACTACCCTCGGTACCCCTGAGGCGATGAGAACACGCGACGGCCATTTACTACCCTCGGTACCCCTGAGGCGTAGAGAACACACGACGGCCTTTTACTACACTTGGTACCCCAGACACAATGAGAACACACGATGGCCATTTACTACCCTCGGTACCACTGAAACGATGAGAACACACGACGGCCATTTATTACCGTCGATACCCCTGAGGCGATGACAACACACGACGGCCATTTACTACCCTCGGTACGCGAGGTGATGGGAACACACGATGGCCATTTACTACCCTTGGTACCACCGACACGATGAGAACACACAACGGCCATTTACTACCCTCGGTACCCCTGAGGCGATGAGAACACACGACGGCCATTTACTACCCTTGGTACCCCCGACACGATGAGAACACACGATGGCCATTTACTACCCTTGGTACCACCGACACGATGAGAACACACAACGGCCATTTACTACCCTCGGTACCCCTGAGGCGATGAGAACACACGACGGCCATTTACTACCCTTGGTACCCCCGACACGATGAGAACACACAACGGCCATTTACTACCCTCGGTACCCCTGAGGCGATGAGAACACTCGACGGCCATTTACTACCCTCGGTACAAGAGGCTATGAGAACACATGACGGCCATTTACTACCCTCCTTACCCGAGGCAATGAGAACACACGACGGCCATTTACTACCCTCGGTACATGAGGCTATGAGAACACACGACGGCCATTTACTAACCTCGGTACCCCTGAGGCGTAGAGAACACACGACGGCCATTTACTACACTTGTTACCCCAGACACAATGAGAACACACGATGGCCATTGACTACCCTCGGTACCACTGAAACGATGAGAATACACGACGGCCATTTATTACCCTCGATACCCCTGAGGCGATGACAACACACGACTGCCATTTACTACCCTCGGTACGCGAGGTGATGGGAACACACGACGGCCATTTCCTAACCTCGGGAGCCCTGAGGCGAAGAGAATACACGACGGCCATTTACTACCCTCGGTACCCCTGAGGCGATGAGAACACGCGACGGCCATTTACTACCCTCGGTACCCCTGAGGCGTAGAGAACACACGACGGCCTTTTACTACACTTGGTACCCCAGACACAATGAGAACACACGATGGCCATTTACTACCCTCGGTACCACTGAAACGATGAGAACACACGACGGCCATTTATTACCGTCGATACCCCTGAGGCGATGACAACACACGACGGCCATTTACTACCCTCGGTACGCGAGGTGATGGGAACACACGATGGCCATTTACTACCCTTGGTACCACCGACACGATGAGAACACACAACGGCCATTTACTACCCTCGGTACCCCTGAGGCGATGAGAACACACGACGGCCATTTACTACCCTTGGTACCCCCGACACGATGAGAACACACGATGGCCATTTACTACCCTTGGTACCACCGACACGATGAGAACACACAACGGCCATTTACTACCCTCGGTACCCCTGAGGCGATGAGAACACACGACGGCCATTTACTACCCTTGGTACCCCCGACACGATGAGAACACACAACGGCCATTTACTACACTTGGTACCCCAGACACAATGAGAACACACGACGGCCATTTACTACCCTCGGTACCCCTGAGGCGATGAGAACACACGACGGCCATTTACTACCCTTGGTACCCCCGACACGATGAGAACACACAACGGCCATTTACTACCCTTGCTACCCCCGACACGATGAGAACACACAACGGCCATTTACTACCCTCGGTACCCCTGAGGCGATGAGAACACACGACGGCTATTTACTACCCTCATTACCCGAGGCGATGAGAACACACGACGGCCATTTACTACCCTCGGTACATGAGGCTATGAGAACACACGACGGCCATTTACTACCCTCCTTACCCGAGGCAATGAGAACACACGACGGCCATTTACTACCCTCGGTACGCGAGGCGAAGAGGAGACACGACGGCCATTTACTAACCTCGGTATCCCAGAGGCAATGAGAACACACGACGGCCAGTTATTACCCTCGGTACCCCTGAGGCGATGAGAACACACGACGGCCATTTATTACCCTCGATACCACTGAGGCGATGACAACACACGACGGCCATTTACTACCCTCGATACGCTAGGTGATGGGAACACACGACGGCCATTTCCTAACCTCAGGAGCCCAGAGGCAATGAGAACACACGACGGCCAGTTATTACCCTCAGTACCCCTTAGGCGATGAGAACACACGACGGCCATCTACTACCCTCATTTCCCGAGGCAATGAGAACACACGTCGGCCATTTAATACCCTCGGTACCCCTTAGGCAATGAGAAAACACGTCGGCCATTTCATACCCTCATTACCCGAGGCAATGAGAACACACGTCGGCCATTTAATACCCTCATGACCCGAGGCAATGAGAACACACGTCGGCCATTTAATACCCTCATTACCCGAGGCAATGAGAACACACGTCGGCCATTTAATACCCTCATGACCCGAGGCGATGAGAACACACCGCGGCCATTTACAACACTCGGTACCCGAGGCGACGAGAACCCACGACGGCCATTTACTACCCTCGGTGACCGAGGCGATGAGAACAGACGACAGCCATTTTCTACCCTCGGTAGCCCTGAGGCGAAGAGAACACACTACGGCCATTTACTTCACTTGGTACCCCAGACACAATGAGAACACACGACGGCCATTTACTACCCTCGGTACGCGAGGTGATGGGAACACACGATGGCCATTTACTACCCTCGGTACCACTGAAACGATGAGAACATGCGACGGCCATTTACTACCCTCGGTACGCGAGGCGATGAGGAGACACGACGGCCATTTACTAACCTCGGTATCCCAGAGGCAATGAGAACACACGACGGCCATTTATTACCCTCGGTACCCCTGAGGCGATGAGAACCCACGACGGCCATTTACTACCCTCGGTGCCCGAGGCGATCAGAACACACGACGGCCATTTTCTACCCTCGGTAGCCCTAAGGCGATGAGAACACACGATGGCCATTTACTACCCTCGGTAGCCCTGACGCGATGAGAACACACGACGGCCATTTACTACACTTGGTACCCCAGACACAATGAGAACACACGACGGCCATTTACTACCGTCGGTACCCGATGCGATGAGAACACACGACGGCCATTTACTACCCTCGGTAGCCCTGACGCGATGAGAACACACGACGGCCATTTACTACACTTGGTACCCCAGACACGATGAGAACACACGACGGCCATTTACTACCCTCGGTACCACTGAAACGATGCGAACACACGACGGCCATTTACTACACTTGGTACCCCAGACACAATGAGAACACACGACGGCCATTTACTACCCTCGGTACCACTGAAATGATGAGAACACGCGACGGCCATTTACTACGCTCGGTATGCGAGGTGATGGGAACACACGTCGGCCATTTAATACCCTCATTACCCGAGGCAATGAGAACACACGTCGGCCATTTAATACCCTCATGACCCGAGGCGATGAGAACACACCGCGGCCATTTACAACACTCGGTACCCGAGGCGACGAGAACCCACGACGGCCATTTACTACCCTCGGTGACCGAGGCGATGAGAACAGACGACAGCCATTTTCTACCCTCGGTAGCCCTGAGGCGAAGAGAACACACTACGGCCATTTACTTCACTTGGTACCCCAGACACAATGAGAACACACGACGGCCATTTACTACCCTCGGTACGCGAGGTGATGGGAACACACGACGGCCATTTACTACCCTCGGTACATGAGGCTATGAGAACACACGACGGCCATTTACTAACCTCGGTAGCCCAGAGGCAATGAGAACATACGACGGCCATTTACTACCCTCGGTACCCCTGAGGTGATGAGAACACACGACGGCCATTTACTACCCTCGGTACGCGAGGTGATGGTGACACACGACGGCCATTTACTACCCTCGGTACGCAAGGCGATGAGGAGACACGACAGGCATTTACTAACCTCGGTATCCCAGAGGCAATGAGAACACACGACGGCCAGTTATTACCCTCGGTACCCCTGAGGCGATGAGAACACACGATGGCCATTTATTACCCTCGATACCCCTGAGGCGATGACAACACACGACGGCCATTTACTACCCTCAGTACACGAGGTGATGGGAACACACGATGGCCATTTCCTAACCTCGGGAGCCCTGAGGCGAAGAGAATACACGACGGCCATTTACTACCCTCGGTACCCGAGGCGATGAGAACACACGACGGCCATTTACTACCCTCGGTACCCGATGCGATGAGAACACACGACAGCCATTTTCTACCCTCGGTAGCCCTGAGGAGATGAGATCACACGACGGCCATTTACTACCCTCGGTACCCCTTAGGCGATGAGAACACACGACGGCCATTTACTACCCTCGGTACCCCAGACACAATGAGAACACACGACGGGCATTTACTACCCTCGGTACGCGAGGTGATGGGAACACACGACGGCCATTTACTACCCTCGGTACCCCTGAGGCGTAGAGAACACACGATGGCCATTTACTACCCTCGGTACCACTGAAACGATGAGAACATGCGACGGCCATTTACTACCCTCGGTACGCGAGGCGATGAGGAGACACGACGGCCATTTACTAACCTCGGTATCCCAGAGGCAATGAGAACACACGACGGCCATTTATTACCCTCGGTACCCCTGAGGCGATGAGAACCCACGACGGCCATTTACTACCCTCGGTACCCGAGGCGATCAGAACACACGACGGCCATTTTCTACCCTCGGTAGCCCTAAGGCGATGAGAACACACGTCGGCCATTTACTACCCTCGGTAGCCCTGACGCGATGAGAACACACGACGGCCATTTACTACCCTCGGTAGCCCTAAGGCGATGAGAACACACGACGGCCATTTACTACCCTCGGTAGCCCTGACGCGATGAGAACACACGACGGCCATTTACTACACTTGGTACCCCAGACACGATGAGAACACACGACGGCCATTTACTACCCTCGGTACCACTGAAACGATGAGAACACACGACGGCCATTTACTACACTTGGTACCCCAGACACAATGAGAACACACGACGGCCATTTACTACCCTCGGTACCACTGAAACGATGAGAACACGCGACGGCCATTTACTACGCTCGGTACGCGAGGTGATGGGAACACACGACGGCCATTTACTACCCTCGGTACGCGAGGCGATGAGGAGACACGATGGCCATTTACTAACCTCGGTATCCCAGAGGCAATGAGAACACACGTCGGCCATTTCATACCCTCATTACCCGAGGCAATGAGAACAGACGTCGGCCATGTTATACCCTCATGACCCGAGGCAATGAGAACACACGTCGGCCATTTAATACCCTCATTACCTGAGGCAATGAGAACACACGACGGCCATTTACTTCACTTGGTACCCCAGACACAATGAGAACACACGACGGCCATTTACTACCCTCGGTACGCGAGGTGATGGGAACACACGACGGCCATTTACTACCCTCGGTACCCCTGAGGCGTAGAGAACACACGACGGCCTTTTACTACACTTGGTACCCCAGACACAATGAGAACACACGTCGGCCATTTACTACCCTCGGTACCACTGAAACGATGAGAACACACGACGGCCATTTATTACCCTCGATACCCCTGAGGCGATGACAACACACGACGGCCATTTACTACCCTCGGTACACGAGGTGATGGGAACACACGACGGCCATTTCCTAACCTCGGGAGCCCTGAGGCGAAGAGAATACACGACGGCCATTTACTACCCTCGGTACCCCTGAGGCGATGAGAACACGCGACGGCCATTTACTACCCTTGCTACCCCCGACACGATGAGAACACACAACGGCCATTTACTACCCTCGGTACCCCTGAGGCGATGAGAACACACGACGGCCATTTACTACCCTCGGTACATGAGGCTATGAGAACACACGACGGCCATTTACTAACCTCGGTACGCGAGGCGATGAGGAGACACGACGGCCATTTACTAACCTCGGGATCCCAGAGGCAATGAGAACACACGACGGCCAGTTATTACCCTCGGTACCCCTGAGGCGATGAGAACACACGACGGCCATTTCCTAACCTTGGGAGCCCTGAGGCGAAGAGAATACACGACGGCCATTTACTACCGTCGGTACCCGATGCGATGAGAACACACGACGGCCATTTTGTACCCTCGGTAGCCCTGAGGCGATGAGAACATACGACGGCCATTTACTACCCTCGGTACATGAGGCTATGAGAACACACGACGGCCATTTACTACCCTCGGTACATGAGGCTATGAGAACACACGACGGCCATTTACTAACCTCGGTACGCGAGGCGACGAGGAGACACGACGGCCATTTACTAACCTCGGTATCCCAGAGGCAATGAGAACACACGACGGCCAGTTATTACCCTTGGTACCCCTGAGGCGATGAGAACACACGACGGCCATTTATTACCCTCGATACCCCTGAGGCGATGACAACACACGACGGCCATTTCCTATCCTCGGGAGCCCTGAGGTGAAGAGAATACACGACGGCCATTTACTACCCTTGCTACCCCCGACACGATGAGAACACACAACGGCCATTTACTACCCTCGGTACCCCTGAGGCGATGAGAACACACGACGGCCATTTACTACCCTCATTACCCGAGGCGATGAGAACACTCGACGGCCATTTACTACCCTCGGTACATGAGGCTATGAGAACACACGACGGCCATTTACTAACCTCGGTACCCCTGAGGCGTAGAGAACACACGACGGCCATTTACTACACTTGTTACCCCAGACACAATGAGAACACACGATGGCCATTGACTACCCTCGGTACCACTGAAACGATGAGAATACACGACGGCCATTTATTACCCTCGATACCCCTGAGGCGATGACAACACACGACTGCCATTTACTACCCTCGGTACGCGAGGTGATGGGAACACACGACGGCCATTTCCTAACCTCGGGAGCCCTGAGGCGAAGAGAATACACGACGGCCATTTACTACCCTCGGTACCCCTGAGGCGATGAGAACACGCGACGGCCATTTACTACCCTCGGTACCCCTGAGGCGTAGAGAACACACGACGGCCTTTTACTACACTTGGTACCCCAGACACAATGAGAACACACGATGGCCATTTACTACCCTCGGTACCACTGAAACGATGAGAACACACGACGGCCATTTATTACCGTCGATACCCCTGAGGCGATGACAACACACGACGGCCATTTACTACCCTCGGTACGCGAGGTGATGGGAACACACGATGGCCATTTACTACCCTTGGTACCCCCGACACAATGAGAACACACGACGGCCATTTACTACCCTTGGTATCCCCGACACAATGAGAACACACGACGGCCATTTACTACCCTCGGTACCCCTGAGGCGATGAGAACACACGACGGCCATTTACTACCCTCGGTACATGAGGCTATGAGAACACACGACGGCCATTTACTAACCTCGGTACGCGAGGCGATGAGGAGACACGACGGCCATTTACTAACCTCGGGATCCCAGAGGCAATGAGAACACACGACGGCCAGTTATTACCCTCGGTACCCCTGAGGCGATGAGAACACACGACGGCCATTTCCTAACCTTGGGAGCCCTGAGGCGAAGAGAATACACGACGGCCATTTACTACCGTCGGTACCCGATGCGATGAGAACACACGACGGCCATTTTGTACCCTCGGTAGCCCTGAGGCGATGAGAACATACGACGGCCATTTACTACCCTCGGTACATGAGGCTATGAGAACACACGACGGCCATTTACTACCCTCGGTACATGAGGCTATGAGAACACACGACGGCCATTTACTAACCTCGGTACGCGAGGCGACGAGGAGACACGACGGCCATTTACTAACCTCGGTATCCCAGAGGCAATGAGAACACACGACGGCCAGTTATTACCCTTGGTACCCCTGAGGCGATGAGAACACACGACGGCCATTTATTACCCTCGATACCCCTGAGGCGATGACAACACACGACGGCCATTTCCTATCCTCGGGAGCCCTGAGGTGAAGAGAATACACGACGGCCATTTACTACCCTTGCTACCCCCGACACGATGAGAACACACAACGGCCATTTACTACCCTCGGTACCCCTGAGGCGATGAGAACACACGACGGCCATTTACTACCCTCATTACCCGAGGCGATGAGAACACTCGACGGCCATTTACTACCCTCGGTACATGAGGCTATGAGAACACACGACGGCCATTTACTAACCTCGGTACCCCTGAGGCGTAGAGAACACACGACGGCCATTTACTACACTTGTTACCCCAGACACAATGAGAACACACGATGGCCATTGACTACCCTCGGTACCACTGAAACGATGAGAATACACGACGGCCATTTATTACCCTCGATACCCCTGAGGCGATGACAACACACGACTGCCATTTACTACCCTCGGTACGCGAGGTGATGGGAACACACGACGGCCATTTCCTAACCTCGGGAGCCCTGAGGCGAAGAGAATACACGACGGCCATTTACTACCCTCGGTACCCCTGAGGCGATGAGAACACGCGACGGCCATTTACTACCCTCGGTACCCCTGAGGCGTAGAGAACACACGACGGCCTTTTACTACACTTGGTACCCCAGACACAATGAGAACACACGATGGCCATTTACTACCCTCGGTACCACTGAAACGATGAGAACACACGACGGCCATTTATTACCGTCGATACCCCTGAGGCGATGACAACACACGACGGCCATTTACTACCCTCGGTACGCGAGGTGATGGGAACACACGATGGCCATTTACTACCCTTGGTACCCCCGACACGATGAGAACACACAACGGCCATTTACTACACTTGGTACCCCAGACACAATGAGAACACACGACGGCCATTTACTACCCTTGGTACCCCCGACACGATGAGAACACACAACGGCCATTTACTACCCTCGGTACCCCTGAGGCGATGAGAACACACGACGGCCAATTACTACCCTCATTACCCGAGGCGATGAGAACACACGACGGCCATTTACTACCCTCGGTACATGAGGCTATGAGAACACACGACGGCCATTTACTACCCTCCTTACCCGAGGCAATGAGAACACACGACGGCCATTTACTACCCTCGGTACGCGAGGCGAAGAGGAGACACGACGGCCATTTACTAACCTCGGTATCCCAGAGGCAATGAGAACACACGACGGCCAGTTATTACCCTCGGTACCCCTGAGGCGATGAGAACACACGACGGCCATTTATTACCCTCGATACCACTGAGGCGATGACAACACACGACGGCCATTTACTACCCTCGATACGCTAGGTGATGGGAACACACGACGGCCATTTCCTAACCTCAGGAGCCCAGAGGCAATGAGAACACACGACGGCCAGTTATTACCCTCAGTACCCCTTAGGCGATGAGAACACACGACGGCCATCTACTACCCTCATTTCCCGAGGCAATGAGAACACACGTCGGCCATTTAATACCCTCGGTACCCCTTAGGCAATGAGAAAACACGTCGGCCATTTCATACCCTCATTACCCGAGGCAATGAGAACACACGTCGGCCATTTAATACCCTCATGACCCGAGGCAATGAGAACACACGTCGGCCATTTAATACCCTCATTACCCGAGGCAATGAGAACACACGTCGGCCATTTAATACCCTCATGACCCGAGGCGATGAGAACACACCGCGGCCATTTACAACACTCGGTACCCGAGGCGACGAGAACCCACGACGGCCATTTACTACCCTCGGTGACCGAGGCGATGAGAACAGACGACAGCCATTTTCTACCCTCGGTAGCCCTGAGGCGAAGAGAACACACTACGGCCATTTACTTCACTTGGTACCCCAGACACAATGAGAACACACGACGGCCATTTACTACCCTCGGTACGCGAGGTGATGGGAACACACGATGGCCATTTACTACCCTCGGTACCACTGAAACGATGAGAACATGCGACGGCCATTTACTACCCTCGGTACGCGAGGCGATGAGGAGACACGACGGCCATTTACTAACCTCGGTATCCCAGAGGCAATGAGAACACACGACGGCCATTTATTACCCTCGGTACCCCTGAGGCGATGAGAACCCACGACGGCCATTTACTACCCTCGGTGCCCGAGGCGATCAGAACACACGACGGCCATTTTCTACCCTCGGTAGCCCTAAGGCGATGAGAACACACGATGGCCATTTACTACCCTCGGTAGCCCTGACGCGATGAGAACACACGACGGCCATTTACTACACTTGGTACCCCAGACACAATGAGAACACACGACGGCCATTTACTACACTTGGTACCCCAGACACGATGAGAACACACGACGGCCATTTACTACCCTCGGTACCACTGAAACGATGCGAACACACGACGGCCATTTACTACACTTGGTACCCCAGACACAATGAGAACACACGACGGCCATTTACTACCCTCGGTACCACTGAAATGATGAGAACACGCGACGGCCATTTACTACGCTCGGTATGCGAGGTGATGGGAACACACGTCGGCCATTTAATACCCTCATTACCCGAGGCAATGAGAACACACGTCGGCCATTTAATACCCTCATGACCCGAGGCGATGAGAACACACCGCGGCCATTTACAACACTCGGTACCCGAGGCGACGAGAACCCACGACGGCCATTTACTACCCTCGGTGACCGAGGCGATGAGAACAGACGACAGCCATTTTCTACCCTCGGTAGCCCTGAGGCGAAGAGAACACACTACGGCCATTTACTTCACTTGGTACCCCAGACACAATGAGAACACACGACGGCCATTTACTACCCTCGGTACGCGAGGTGATGGGAACACACGACGGCCATTTACTACCCTCGGTACATGAGGCTATGAGAACACACGACGGCCATTTACTAACCTCGGTAGCCCAGAGGCAATGAGAACATACGACGGCCATTTACTACCCTCGGTACCCCTGAGGTGATGAGAACACACAACGGCCATTTACTACCCTCGGTACGCGAGGTGATGGTGACACACGACGGCCATTTACTACCCTCGGTACGCAAGGCGATGAGGAGACACGACAGGCATTTACTAACCTCGGTATCCCAGAGGCAATGAGAACACACGACGGCCAGTTATTACCCTCGGTACCCCTGAGGCGATGAGAACACACGATGGCCATTTATTACCCTCGATACCCCTGAGGCGATGACAACACACGACGGCCATTTACTACCCTCAGTACACGAGGTGATGGGAACACACGATGGCCATTTCCTAACCTCGGGAGCCCTGAGGCGAAGAGAATACACGACGGCCATTTACTACCCTCGGTACCCGAGGCGATGAGAACACACGACGGCCATTTACTACCCTCGGTACCCGATGCGATGAGAACACACGACAGCCATTTACTACCCTCGGTACCCGATGCGATGAGAACACACGACAGCCATTTTCTACCCTCGGTAGCCCTGAGGAGATGAGATCACACGACGGCCATTTACTACCCTCGGTACCCCTTAGGCGATGAGAACACACGACGGCCATTTACTACCCTCGTGATGCACCATCAATAACTCACACTGAGACGTAGGCGAGATATCGGCTTTTATTGACTGGAAGAAGGAACCAGGAGTGAGTGTCTATCATACAAGGTCCTGGAGACTGAGGCCGATCTTCATGCCGCAGGTCTCCTTTATACAGGGGCCTGTGGGAGGAGCCACAGGAGCAGTCAGCAGGGGCGTGTCCCGACAGGCACATAGTTCACCACACCTCGGTACCCCTTAGGCGATGAGAACACACGACGGCCATTTACTACCCTCGGTACCCCTTAGGCGATGAGAGCACACGACGGCCATTTACTACACTTGGTACCCCAGACAAAATGAGAACACACGACGGCCATTTACTACCCTCGGTAACCCTGAAACGATGAGAACACTCGACGGCCATTTACTACACTTGGTAGCCGAGGCAATGAGAACACACGACGGCCATTTACTACCCTCGGTAGCACTGTCGCGATGAGAACATACGACAGCCATTTATTACCCTCGGTACCTGAGGCGATGAGAACACAGGACGGCCATTTACTACCCTTGGTATCCCCGACACAATGAGAACACACGACGGCCATTTACTACCCTTGGTACCCCTGAGGCGTTGAGAACACACGACGGCCATTTACTACCCTCGGTACCCCTGAGGCGATGAGAACACACGACGGCCATTTACTACCCTCATTACCCGAGGCGATGAGAACACACGACGGCCATTTACTACCCTCGGTACATGAGGCTATGCGAACTCACGACGGCCATTTACTACCCTCATTACCCGAGGCGATGAGAACACACGACGGCCATTTACTACCCTCGGTACATGAGGCTATGAGAACACACGACGGCCATTTACTAACCTCGGTAGCCCAGAGGCAATGAGAACATACGACGGCCATTTATTACCCTCGGTACCCCTGAGGTGATGAGAACACACAACGGCCATTTACTACCCTCGGTACGCGAGGTGATGGTGACACACGACGGCCATTTACTACCCTCGGTACGCAAGGCGATGAGGAGACACGACAGCCATTTACTAACCTCGGTATCCCAGAGGCAATGAGAACACACGACGGCCAGTTATTACCCTCGGTACCCCTGAGGCGATGAGAACACACGATGGCCATTTATTACCCTCGGTACCCCTGAGGCGATGAGAACACACGACGGCCATTTATTACCCTCGGAACCCCTGAGGCGATGAGAACACACGACGGCCATTTACAACCCTCATTACCCGAGGCGATGAGAACACACGACGGCCATTTACTACACTCGGTACCCCCGACACAATGAGAACACACAACGGCCATTTACTACCCTCGGTACCACTGAAACGATGAGAACACACGACGGCCATTTACTACCCTCGGTACCCCTGAGGCGTAGAGAACACACGATGGCCATTTACTACACTTGGTACCCCAGACACAATGAGAACACACGATGGCCATTTACTACCCTCGGTACCCCTTAGGCGATGAGAGCACACGACGGCCATTTACTACACTTGGTACCCCAGACAAAATGAGAACACACGACGGCCATTTACTACCCTCGGTAACCCTGAAACGATGAGAACACTCGACGGCCATTTACTACACTTGGTAGCCGAGGCAATGAGAACACACGACGGCCATTTACTACCCTCGGTAGCACTGTCGCGATGAGAACATACGACAGCCATTTATTACCCTCGGTACCTGAGGCGATGAGAACACAGGACGGCCATTTACTACCCTTGGTATCCCCGACACAATGAGAACACACGACGGCCATTTACTACCCTTGGTACCCCTGAGGCGTTGAGAACACACGACGGCCATTTACTACCCTCGGTACCCCTGAGGCGATGAGAACACACGACGGCCATTTACTACCCTCATTACCCGAGGCGATGAGAACACACGACGGCCATTTACTACCCTCGGTACATGAGGCTATGCGAACTCACGACGGCCATTTACTACCCTCATTACCCGAGGCGATGAGAACACACGACGGCCATTTACTACCCTCGGTACATGAGGCTATGAGAACACACGACGGCCATTTACTAACCTCGGTAGCCCAGAGGCAATGAGAACATACGACGGCCATTTATTACCCTCGGTACCCCTGAGGTGATGAGAACACACAACGGCCATTTACTACCCTCGGTACGCGAGGTGATGGTGACACACGACGGCCATTTACTACCCTCGGTACGCAAGGCGATGAGGAGACACGACAGCCATTTACTAACCTCGGTATCCCAGAGGCAATGAGAACACACGACGGCCAGTTATTACCCTCGGTACCCCTGAGGCGATGAGAACACACGACGGCCATTTACTACCCTCGGTACCCCTGAGGCGATGAGAACACACGATGGCCATTTATTACCCTCGATACCCCTGAGGCGATGACAACACACGATGGCCATTTATTACCCTCGATACCCCTGAGGCGATGACAACACACGACGGCCATTTACTACCCTCAGTACACGAGGTGATGGGAACACACGATGGCCATTTCCTAACCTCGGGAGCCCTGAGGCGAAGAGAATACACGACGGCCATTTACTACCCTCGGTACCCGAGGCGATGAGAACCCACGACGGCCATTTACTACCCTCGGTACCCGATGCGATGAGAACACACGACAGCCATTTTCTACCCTCGGTAGCCCTGAGGAGATGAGATCACACGACGGCCATTTACTACCCTCGGTACCCCTTAGGCGATGAGAACACACGACGGCCATTTACTACCCTCGTGATGCACCATCAATAACTCACACTGAGACGTAGGCGAGATATCGGCTTTTATTGACTGGAAGAAGGAACCAGGAGTGAGTGTCTATCATACAAGGTCCTGGAGACTGAGGCCGATCTTCATGCCGCAGGTCTCCTTTATACAGGGGCCTGTGGGAGGAGCCACAGGAGCAGTCAGCAGGGGCGTGTCCCGACAGGCACATAGTTCACCACACCTCGGTACCCCTTAGGCGATGAGAACACACGACGGCCATTTACTACCCTCGGTACCCGAGGCGATGAGAACACACGACAGCCATTTTCTACCCTCGGTAGCCCTGAGGCGATGAGAACACACGACGGCCATTTACTACCCTCGGTACCCCTTAGGCGATGAGAGCACACGACGGCCATTTACTACACTTGGTACCCCAGACAAAATGAGAACACACGACGGCCATTTACTACCCTCGGTAACCCTGAAACGATGAGAACACACGACGGCCATTTTCTACCCTTGGTAGCCGAGGCAATGAGAACACACGACGGCCATTTACTACCCTCGGTAGCACTGTCGCGATGAGAACATATGACAGCCATTTATTACCCTCGGTACCTGAGGCGATGAGAACACAGGACGGCCATTTACTACCCTTGGTATCCCCGACACAATGAGAACACACGACGGCCATTTACTACCCTTGGTACCCCTGAGGCGATGAGAACACAGGACGGCCATTTACTACCCTCGGTACCCCTGAGGCGATGAGAACACACGACGGCCATTTACTACCCTCATTACCCGAGGCGATGAGAACACACGACGGCCATTTTGTACCCTCGGTAGCCCTGAGGCGATGAGAACACACGACGGCCATTTACTACCCTCGGTACATGAGGCTATGAGAACACACGACGGCCATTTACTACCCTCGGTACCCCTGAGGCGATGAGAACACACGACGGCCATTTACTACCCTTGGTATCCCCGACACAAGGAGAACACACGACGGCCATTTACTACCCTCGGTACCCCTGAGGCGATGAGAACACACGACGGCCATTTACTACCCTCATTACCCGAGGCGATGAGAACACACGACGGCCATTTTGTACCCTCGGTAGCCCTGAGGCGATGAGAACACACGACGGCCATTTACTACCCTCGGTACATGAGGCTATGAGAACACACAACGGCCATTTACTAACCTCGGTAGCCCAGAGGCAATGAGAACATACGACGGCCATTTATTACCCTCGGTACCCCTGAGGTGATGAGAACACACAACGGCCATTTACTACCCTCGGTACGCGAGGTGATGGTGACACACGACGGCCATTTACTACCCTCGGTACGCGAGGCGATGAGGAGACACGACAGCCATTTACTAACCTCGGTATCCCAGAGGCAATGAGAACACACGACGGCCAGTTATTACCCTCGGTACCCCTGAGGCGATGAGAACACACGATGGCCATTTATTACCCTCGATACCCCTGAGGCGATGACAACACACAACGGCCATTTACTACCCTCAGTACACGAGGTGATGGGAACACACGATGGCCATTTCCTAACCTCGGGAGCCCTGAGGCGAAGAGAATACACGACGGCCATTTACTACCCTCGGTACCCGAGGCGATGAGAACCCACGACGGCCATTTACTACCCTCGGTACCCGATGCGATGAGAACACACGACAGCCATTTTCTACCCTCGGTAGCCCTGAGGAGATGAGATCACACGACGGCCATTTACTACCCTCGGTACCCCTTAGGCGATGAGAACACACGACGGCCATTTACTACCCTCGTGATGCACCATCAATAACTCACACTGAGACGTAGGCGAGATATCGGCTTTTATTGACTGGAAGAAGGAACCAGGAGTGAGTGTCTATCATACAAGGTCCTGGAGACTGAGGCCGATCTTCATGCCGCAGGTCTCCTTTATACAGGGGCCTGTGGGAGGAGCCACAGGAGCAGTCAGCAGGGGCGTGTCCCGACAGGCACATAGTTCACCACATTCACCCCCCCTTCGTTTGAAAAAGTCCTCATGTAGCGAAGGTTCTTACAAGTCAAGCCGATCAGGCGGTCGAATCTGTCACTGCGATCTACGTAGCACCGGCTGTGACCGCATAGGTGCCGGCAACATTGGCGATTGCACAGGGGACGGGGGTTGCGCGTGTTCTTGCCCACTAGGCGCCGGTGATCCCTCATGCATGTGCGAGGCGCCTGGTATAAATGCGTACGAAACGCCCGGCATACAAGTGTCGTGAGGAGTCTGTGTAGGGCCTGGTGAGTACGGTGTCACCTCTGGTGCAGGGTTCACAGTTACCGGAGAGCCTTCAGGGTAGTGGTCTGCTGCACCTGCGGGTGCCAGGTCGCGGATGGAGACCCTGTCCTCCCGCCCATCAGGTAAGACCACGTAAGCATACTGGGGGTTCGCATGGAGAAGGTGAACCCTCTCCACCAGCGGGGAGTATTTATTGCTCCTCACATGTTTCCGGAGCAGCACTGGCCCCGGGGACGTCAGCCAAACTGGTAGGGTGGTCCCAGTGACAGACTTCCTGGGAAAAGAGAATAGGCGTTCGTGAGGGGTGGCATTGGTGGACGTACATAACAGAGAGCGGATAGAGTGCAGTGCCTCAGGGAGGACCTCCTGCCATCGAGAGACCGGCAACCCTTTGGACTTGAGGGCTAAAAGTGTGGCCTTCCACACTGTGGCATTCTCCCGCTCTACCTGGCCATTACCCCGGGGATTATAACTCGTGGTCCGACTGGTAGCAATGCCCCTAGCTAGCAAGTACTGGCGCAGCTCCTCACTCATAAAGGAGGACCCTCTATCACTGTGGATATAGCAGGGATACCCGAACAGAGTGAAGAGCTGGCGCAGGGCTTTTATGACGGACGTGGCAGTGGTGTCGGGGCAGGGGATGGCAAAGGGGAACCGTGAGAACTCGTCAATAACACTGAGAAAATAGACATTGCGGTCAGTGGAGGGAAGGGGGCCCTTAAAGTCAACACTCAGGCGTTCAAAAGGGCGGGTGGCCTTGACAAGTTGTGCCGTGTCAGGACAGTAGAAGTGCGGTTTGCACTCGGCACAAATTTGGCAGTCCCTGGTCATCGTCCTGATGTCCTCCAGGGAGTACGGCAGGTTCCGAGCTTTCACAAAATGGTAAAATCGGGTGACCCCCGGATGGCAAAGTTGTGCATGAAGGGCGTACAGCTGGTCGAGCTGTGTGCTAGCACATGTTCCCCGGGATAGGGCATCAGGGGGCTCATTGAGTCTGCCAGGCCGGTACAGGATATCATAGGTGTAGGTGGAGAGTTCTATCCTCCACCGCAAAATCTTATCATTTTTGATCTTGCCCCGCTGTTGGTTGCTGAACAGGAACGCAACCGAGCGCTGGTCGGTCAGCACAGTGAATCTTTTGCCAGCAAGATAGTGCCTCCAGTGCCTAACAGCCTCCACTATGGCCTGGGCTTCTTTCTCCACCGCGGAGTGCCGAATTTCAGAGCCTTGGAGGGTGCGAGAAAAGAATGCTACTGGTCTGCCTTCCTGATTAAGGGTAGCAGCCAGAGCGAAATCGGAGGCATCACACTCCACTTGGAAGGGAGCGGTCTCGTCCACTGCATGCATCGTAGCTTTGGCAATGTCCGCTTTAATGCAGTTGAAGGCCGCGCAGGCCTCAGCAGAGAGGGGAAACGAGGTAGACTTGACCAGGGGGCGAGCCTTGTCTGCGTAATGGGGGACCCATTGGGCGTAATAGGAAAAAAACCCCAGGCACCGTCTGAGGGCCTTGAGAGTGGTGGGAAGAGGGAGCTCTAACAGGGGGCGCATACGTTCGGGATCAGGCCCAATAACCCCGTTTTCCACGACATACCCAAGTATAGCAAGGCGGGTGGTACCAAAAACACACTTGTCCCTGTTATAAGTAAGGTTCAGAGCTGCGGCCACTTGGAGAAACCGTTGGAGGTTGGCGTCGTGATCTGGCCTGTCATGACCACAGATGGTGATGTTATCCAGATAGGGAAATGTGGCCTGCAGTTGGTACTGGTCCACCATCCGGTCCATTTCCCTCTGGAAGACAGAGACACCATTCGTGACACCGAAAGGGACGCGCAGGAAGTGATAGAGCCGGCCGGCCGCCTCGAAGGCAGTGTAGGGGCGGTCCTCTGGGCAGATGGGGAGCTGGTGATAAGCGGATTTCAGATCTATTGTCGAGTACACCTTATACTGAGCAATCTGGTTGACCATATCCGCGATGCGGGGTAGGGGGTATGCGTCAAGCTGCGTAAACCTATTGATGGTTTGACTATAGTCCACCACCATCCTATTTTTCTGCCCAGTCCGAACAACAACCACCTGGGCCCTCCAAGGGCTTGTGCTCGGCTCAATGATCCCCTCCCTGAGCAGCCGCTGCACCTCCGACCGAATGAAGGCCCGGTCCCCCGCGCTGTACCTCCTGCTTTTGGTTGCCACAGGTTTACAGTCGGGGGTCAGATTGGCGAACAGCGGTGGGGGAGGGATCTTGAGAGTGGAGAGGCTGCAAGTGTCGGTAGCGCAGCTGTTGGCCTGGTTCTGGATGGGATGTGTGTGTCCGTGTGTGTGTGTGGTCAGTAGCAGGGTATGTGAAGAAGTCCCACAAAACTGAGGATTCTTGACAGTGAGTGGTGGGAGGGGCCCGTCGTATACCATAGTCACACTTTCGAGATGGCTCTGGAAGTCCAGCCCCAATAGCACAGGTGCGCACAGATTAGGCATGACCAGCAGTTCAAAGTCCCGATATACTGTGCCTTGCACCACCAAAGTCGCTACACAACCCGCCCGGATGTCTGCGGACTGCGACCCAGAGGCCAAATGGAACCTCCGACTGACCGGCCGCGTTGCAAGTCCGCAGCGTTGCACTGTGTCTGGGTGAATAAAACTCCCAGTGCTGCCCGTGTCAAACAGGCATCCAGTCCAATGCCCCTCCACCTGGATGTCCATCATGGACCTTGCAAGCTGGTGTGGGGCGCTTTGGTCGAGAGTCACAGTGGCCAGAGTTGGATCGTCGGGGTACCCGGTCAGCATCGGAGGGTCGGGGGCGGGGCATGCTGACGTCGACAAAGATGGCCGCTCACATCCGGGGTACCCGGTCAGCATCCGAGGATCGGGGGCGGGGCGTGCTGACGTCGACAAAGATGGCCGCCCACATCCCGGCATGCAAGATGGCGGCCCCCACGTTTCACCCGCAGCGCTGCACTCCGCTCGAGGTTGAGACTTACAGACCTTGGCGAAGTGGCCCCACTTTCCGCAGCTGGAGCAGGTCGCTTCTCGCGCTGGACAGCGTTGTCGAGGATGTTTCTTTTGGCCACAGAAATAACAAGGCACGAGTTTCTTACGGGCCACAGCCGTGGTCTGGGTCGGGGAGCTCGTGGAATGGCGACTGGCGGCGGCGTTGGCGAATTCGCTCCCGGGAGCCGGCGGTGGCGGGGTCTGAGGCGTCCACGAAACCGGCGGGGAATCGCGCGACTGGACAGCGTCGGCGTTATGCCGCGCAGCTTCTAGAGCGTTGGCCTTCTCTATCGCCGAGCTTAAGGTAAGATCCGAGTTCTCCAGCAGCCGCTGGCGCATGTACACTGACCTCAGTCCCGTCACAAAGGCGTCTCGCACCAGCAGCTCCGCATGCTGTTCTGCCGTGAGCGTCTTGCAGTCGCAAGCTCGGACGAGTGTCTGTAGTGCTCGGAGAAACTCAGCGCACGATTCGCCAGGCCGCTGTTGCCGGGTAGCTAAGCGATGTCTTGCGTAGACGGTGTTCACCGGCCGCAGGTACTGTCGTTTGAGGGCGTCCAGTGCCCCTTCGTAGGTCGGCAGGTCCCGGATAAAGGAGTAAACTTTGGAGGAGACCCTCGAGAGTAGGATTCGGTGCATAACGGCGGGTTCAGTCGCACGAAGCTCCGCCAAGGACGATTGGAAGCATGCAAGCCAGTGTTCAAAAGCGAGAGCTGCGTCAGGGTCTTGAGGGTCCAAATCCAACCGGTCCGGACGCAAAACGGGTTCCATGTTTTAAAACTTCCAGTCAATAAAATTGATGCACCATCAATAACTCACACTGAGACGTAGGCGAGATATCGGCTTTTATTGACTGGAAGAAGGAACCAGGAGTGAGTGTCTATCATACAAGGTCCTGGAGACTGAGGCCGATCTTCAGGCCGCAGGTCTCCTTTATACAGGGGCCTGTGGGAGGAGCCACAGGAGCAGTCAGCAGGGGCGTGTCCCGACAGGCACATAGTTCACCACACCTCGGTACCCCTTAGGCGATGAGAACACACGACGGCCATTTACTACCCTCGGTACCCGAGGCGATGAGAACACACGACAGCCATTTTCTACCCTCGGTACCCCTGAGGCGATGAGAACACACGACGGCCATTTACTACCCTCGGTACCCGAGGCGATGAGAACACACGACAGCCATTTTCTACCCTCGGTACCCCTGAGGCGATGAGAACACACGACGGCCATTTACTACCCTCGGTACCCCTTAGGCGATGAGAGCACACGACGGCCATTTACTACACTTGGTACCCCAGACAAAATGAGAACACACGACGGCCATTTACTACCCTCGGTAACCCTGAAACGATGAGAACACTCGACGGCCATTTACTACACTTGCTACCCCAGACACAATGAGAACACACGACGGCCATTTACTACACTCGGTACCACTGAAACGATGAGAACACACGACGGCCATTTTCTACCCTTGGTAGCCGAGGCAATGAGAACACACGACGGCCATTTACTACCCTCGGTACCACTGAAACGATGAGAACACACGACGGCCATTTTCTACCCTCGGTAGCACTGTCGCGATGAGAACATACGACAGCCATTTATTACCCTCGGTACCTGAGGCGATGAGAACACACGACGGCCATTTACTACCCTTGGTATCCCCGACACAATGAGAACACACGACGGCCATTTACTACCCTTGGTACCCCTGAGGCATTGAGAACACACGACGGCCATTTACTACCCTTGGTATCCCCGACACAATGAGAACACACGACGGCCATTTACTACCCTCATTACCCGAGGCGATGAGAACACACGACGGCCATTTACTACCCTCGGTACATGAGGCTATGAGAACACACGACGGCCATTTACTACCCTCATTACCCGAGGCGATGAGAACACACGACGGCCATTTACTAACCTCGGTAGCCCAGAGGCAATGAGAACATACGACGGCCATTTATTACCCTCGGTACCCCTGAGGTGATGAGAACACACAACGGCCATTTACTACCCTCGGTACGCGAGGTGATGGTGACACACGACGGCCATTTACTACCCTCGGTACGCGAGGCGATGAGGAGACACGACAGCCATTTACTAACCTCGGTATCCCAGAGGCAATGAGAACACACGACGGCCAGTTATTACCCTCGGTACCCCTGAGGCGATGAGAACACACGATGGCCATTTATTACCCTCGATACCCCTGAGGCGATGACAACACACGACGGCCATTTACTACCCTCAGTACGCGAGGTGATGGGAACACACGACGGCCATTTCCTAACCTCGGGAGCCCTGAGGCGAAGAGAATACACGACGGGCAGTTACTACCCTCGGTACCCGAGGCGATGAGAACACACGACGGCCATTTACTACCCTCGGTACCCGAGGTGATGAGAACACACGACGGCCATTTACTACCCTCGGTACCCCCGACACAAGGAGAACACACGACAGCCACTTTCTACCCTCGGTAGCCCTGAGGCGATGAGAACACACGACGGCCATTTACTACCCTCGGTAACCCTGAAACGATGAGAACACTCGACGGCCATTTACTACACTTGCTACCCCAGACACAATGAGAACACACGACGGCCATTTACTACCCTCGGTACCACTGAAACGATGAGAACACACGACGGCCATTTTCTACCCTTGGTAGCCGAGGCAATGAGAACACACGTCGGCCATTTAATACCCTCATTACCTGAGGCGATGAGAACACACGACGGCCATTTACTACCCTCGGTAACCCTGAAACAATGAGAACACACGACGGCCATTTACTACCCTCGGTACGCGAGGCGATGAGAACACACGACGGCCATTTACTACCCTCGGTACGCGAGGCGATGAGAACACACGACGGCCATTTACTACCCTCGGTACGCGAGGCGATGAGAACACACGACGGCCATTTACTACCCTCATTACCCGAGGCGATGAGAACACACGACGGCCATTTACTACCCTCGGTACCCAATGCGATGAGAACACACGACAGCCATTTTCTACCCTCGGTAGCCCTGAGGTGATGAGAACACACGACGGCCATTTACTACCCTCGGTACCCCTTAGGCGATGAGAACACACGACCGCCATTTACTACCCTCGGTAACCCTGAAACGATGAGAACACACGACGGCCATTTACTACACTCGGTACCACTGAAACGATGAGAACACACGACGGCCATTTTCTACCCTTGGTAGCCGAGGCAATGAGAACACACGTCGGCCATTTACTACCCTCGGTACCACTGAAACGATGAGAACACACGACGGCCATTTTCTACCCTTGGTAGCCGAGGCAATGAGAACACACGTCGGCCATTTAATACCCTCATTAGCTGAGGCGATGAGAACACACGACGGCCATTTACTACCCTCGGTAACCCTGAAACGATGAGAACACACGACGGCCATTTACTACCCTCGGTACGCGAGGCGATGAGAACACACGACGGCCATTTACTACCCTCGGTACGCGAGGCGATGAGAACACACGACGGCCATTTACTACCCTCGGTACGCGAGGCGATGAGAGCACACGACGGCCATTTACTACCCTCGGTACGCGAGGCGATGAGAACACACGACGGCCATTTACTACCCTCGGTACGCGAGGCGATGAGAACACACGACGGCCATTTACTACCCTCGGTACGCGAGGCGATGAGAACACACGACGGCCATTTACTACCCTCGGTACGCGAGGCGATGAGAACACACGACGGCCATTTACTACCCTCGGTACGCGAGGCGATGAGAACACACGACGGCCATTTACTACCCTCGGTAGCCCTTAGGCGATGAGAACACACGTCGGCCATTTACTACACTTGGTACCCCAGACAAAATGAGAACACACGACGGCCATTTACTACCCTCGGTACGCGAGGCGATGAGAACACACGATGGCCATTTACTACCCTCGGTACGCGAGGCGATGAGAACACACGACGGCCATTTACTACCCTCGGTACGCGAGGCGATGAGAACACACGACGGCCATTTACTACCCTCGGTACGCGAGGCGATGAGAACACACGACGGCCATTTACTACCCTCGGTAGCCCTTAGGCGATGGGAACACACGACGGCCATTTACTACATTTGGTACCCCAGACACAATGAGAACACACGACGGCCATTTACTACCCTCGGTACCACTGAAACGATGAGAACACACGACGGCCATTTACTACACTTGCTACCCCAGACACAATGAGAACACACGACGGCCATTTACTACCCTTGGTACCCGAGGCGATGAGAACACACGACGGCCATTTCCTAACCTCGGGAGTCCTGAGGCGATGAGAACACACGACCGCCATTTACTACCCTTGGTATCCCCGACACAAGGAGAACACACGACGGCCATTTACTACCCTCGGTACCCCTGAGGCATTGAGAACACACGACGGCCATTTACTACCCTTGGTATCCCCGACACAATGAGAACACACGATAGCCATTTTCTACCCTCGGTACCCGAGGCGATGAGAACACACGACGGCCATTTACTACCCTCGGTACCCCTTAGGCGATGAGAACACACGACGGCCATTTACTACCCTCGGTAACCCTGAAACGATGAGAACACACGACGGCCATTTTCTACCCTTGGTAGCCGAGGCAATGAGAACACACGTCGGCCATTTACTACACTTGGTACCCCAGACAAAATGAGAACACACGACGGCCATTTACTACCCTCGGTACGCGAGGCGATGAGAACACACGACGGCCATTTACTACCCTCGGTACGCGAGGCGATGAGAACACACGACGGCCATTTACTACCCTCGGTACGCGAGGCGATGAGGAGACACGACGGCCATTTACTACCCTCGGTACGCGAGGCGATGAGAACACACGACGGCCATTTACTACCCTCGGTACGCGTGGCGATGAGAACACACGACGGCCATTTACTACCCTTGGTATCCCCGACACAATGAGAACACACGACGGCCATTTACTACCCTCGGTACCCCTGAAACGATGAGAACACACGACGGCCATTTACTACCCTCGGTAGCCCTTAGGCGATGGGAACACACGACGGCCATTTACTACACTTGGTACCCCAGACCCAATGAGAACACACAACGGCCATTTACTACACTTGGTACCCCAGACACAAGGAGAACACACGACGGCCATTTACTACACTTGCTACCCCAGACACAATGAGAACACACGACGGCCATTTACTACCCTCGGTACCACTGAAACGATGAGAACACATGACGGCCATTTTCTACCCTTGGTAGCCGAGGCAATGAGAACACACGACGGCCATTTACTACCCTTGGTAGCCCTGTCGCGATGAGAACATACGACAGCCATTTATTACCCTCGGTACCTGAGGCGATGAGAACAGACGACAGCCATTTACTACCCTTGGTATCCCCGACACAATGAGAACACACGACGGCCATTTACTACGCTCGGTACCCCTGAGGCGTTGAGAACACACGACGGCCATTTACTACCCTCGGTACCCCTGTGGCGATGAGAACACACGACGGCCATTTACTACCCTCGGTACCCCTGAGGCGATGAGAACACACGACGGCCATTTACTACCCTTGGTATCCCCGACACAATGAGAACACACGACGGCCATTTACTACCCTCGGTACCCCTGAGGCATTGAGAACACACGACGGCCATTTATTACCCTCGGTACCAGAGGCGATGAGAACACACGACGGCCATTTACTACCCTTGGTATCCCCGCAACAATGAGAACACACGACGGCCATTTACTACCCTCGGTACGACTGAGGCGTTGAGAACACACGACGGCCATTTACTACCCTCGGTACCCCTGAGGCGTTGAGAACACACGACGGCCATTTACTACCATCGATACCCCTGAGGCGATGAGAACACACGACCGCCATTTACTACCCTTGGTATCCCCGACACAAGGAGAACACACGACGGCCATTTACTTTTCTTTCTTTCTTTTTCAATCTTTTTATTAAATTTCATATATAAAAAAAAACAACACAAAATAATGAATAGATTACAGATTCAATAAACTTGAGATTACATTAGTAATAGGATAATAATATCCTATTAAAACATCCATCAACAAAAGGTACATAAATCAATCAAGTCTATATAAATATATATGAAAAACAAAAATAATCGTCGAAAAAAGAAAAAAAAATTGAAATTATATATGAGAAAAAATATATAATGAAAAAAAATACTAAACTAAAACTAACATGGGCAATAATAGCACTTTATAAATATATAAAGGTGTCAAGAAAAGAACTCCAGAACTCCATACCTGAACAAGTATAAGTAGAGAAAAGGATCTGAAATAAGCCAAATTAATTCATATGAAAGTGTCGAATAAATGGTCCCCAGGTTTCTTCAAATTTAATTGAAGAATCAAAGATAGTGCTTCTGATTTTTTCCAAACTCAGATAAGAAATAGTTTGGGAGAACCACTGAAATGTAGTAGGAGGATTTACTTCTTTCCAGTTTTGTAATATAGACCTTCTGGCAATTAATGTTACAAAGGCAATCATTCGTCTGATTGAAGGGGAAAGCTGATTGCCATCTTCATTTGGTATACCGAAAATTGCAGTAATAAAATGGGGTTGTAAATCGATATTCCATACTGAGGAAATGACATCAAAAATGTCCTTCCAATAGTTATGTAAAGTGGGACATGTCCAAAACATGTGAGTCAATGAAACCACTTCTAAGTGACATCTGTCACATTGAGGATTAATATGCGAATAAAATCGGGCAAGTTTATCTTTAGACATATAAGCTCTATGTACAATTTTAAATTGTATTAAAGCATGTTTAGCACAAATAGAGGAGGAATTAACCATTTGTAAAATTTTTTCCCATTTATCTGTTGATATATTACATCGAAGTTCTTTTTCCCATTCTTGTCTAATTCTATCCGATATTTCTGGCTGTATCTTCATAATCATGTTATAAATAAAAGCTACTAATCCCTTCTGACAAGGATTAAAAGTAAAAATCAAATCTGAAAAATCCGATGGAGTTGAATTAGGAAAAGATGGAAGAATTTTATGTAAGAAATTTCTAATTTGTAAGTATCTAAAAAAATTAGATTTAGGTAATTCAAATTTGTTGGATAGTTGATCAAAAGACATCAAAGTACCTTCAAAAAAAAGATCACGAAAACATTTTATACCTTTCCTTTTCCATATACTAAAAGCTTGATCTGTCAATGAAGGTTTGAAAAAAAAATTACATAAAATAGGGCTGTCCAGAGCAAAGTTTTTCAAATTAAAGAATTTGTGAAATTGAAACCAAATTCGTAGTGTATGTTTAACAACAGGGTTAGATATCTGTTTATTGAATTTGGCTAAATCAATAGGAAGAAAAGAACCAAGAACGGAAAATATAGAATATCCCTTAACCTCACTACATTCCAAATTTACCCACTGTGGGCACACAGGTGAATCCAAATCTAGTTTCCAGTACATTAGGTTACGAATATTATTCGCCCAATAATAAAATCTAAAGTTAGGTAAAGCTAGACCACCATCTTTTTTAGACTTTTGTACCCCTGAGGCGATGAGAACACACGACGGCCATTTACTACCCTCAGTACCCCTGAGGCGATGAGAACACACGACGGCCATTTACTACCCTCGGTACCCGAGGCGATGAGAACACACGACGGCCATTTACTACACTCGGTACCCCTGAGGCGATGAGAACACACGACGGCCATTTACTACACTCGGTACCCCTGAGGCGATGAGAACACACGACGGCCATTTACTACACTCGGTGCCCCTGAGGCGATGAGAACACACGATGGCCATTTCCTACCCTCGGTACCCCTGAGGCGATGACAACACACGACGGCCATTTACTACCCTCGGTACGCGAGGTGAAGGGAACACACGACGGCCATTTCTTAACCTCCGGAGACCTGAGGCGAAGAGAATACACGACGGCCATTTACTACCCTCGGTTCCTGAGGCGATGAGAATCCACGACGGCCATTTACTACCCTCGGTACCCGATGCGATGAGAACACACGACAGCCATTTTCTACCCTCGGTAGCCCTGAGGCGAAGAGAACACACGACGGCCATTTACTACCTTCGGTACCCCTTAGGCGATGAGAACTCACGACGGCCATCTACTACCCTCATTACCCGAGGCAATGAGAACACATGTCGGCCATTTAATACCCTCATTACCCGAGGCAATGAGAACACACGACGGCCATTTACCACCCTCATTACCCGAGGCGAAGAGATCACACGACGGCCATTTACTACCCTCATTACCCGAGGCGTTGAGAACACACGACGGCCATTTTCTACCCTCGGTACCCCTGAGGCGATGAGAACACACGACGGCCATTTTCTACCCTCGGTACCCCCGAGGCGTTGAGAACACACGACGGCCATTTACTACCGTCAGGACCCGAGGCGTTGAGAACACACGACGGCCATTTACTACCCTCGGTACCCGAGACGATAAGAACACACGACGGCCATTTACTACCCTCGGTACCCGAGACGATAAGAACACACGACGGCCATTTTCTACCCTCGGTACCCCCGAGGCGTTGAGAACACACGACGGCCATTTACTACCGTCAGGACCCGAGGCGTTGAGAACACACGACGGCCATTTACTACCCTCGGTACCCGAGACGATAAGAACACACGACGGCCATTTACTACCCTAGGTACCCCTGAAACGATGAGAACAAATGACAGCAATTTTCTACCCTCGGTAGGCCTGACACGATGAGAACACACAACGGCCATTTACTATCCTTAGTACCCCTGAGGCGATGATAACACACAACGGCCATTTACTACCCTCATTACCCGAGGCAATGAGAACACACATCGGCCATTTAATACCCTCATTACCTGAGGCGATGAGAACACACGACGGCCATTTTCTACCCTCGGCACCTGAGGCGATGAGAACACACGTCGGCCATTTAATACCCTCAGGACCTGAGGCGATGAGAACACACCGCGGCCATGTACTACACTCGGTACCCGAGGTGATGAGAACTCACGATGGCCATTTACTACCCTCGGTGACCGAGGCGATGAGAACACACGATGGCCATTTTCTACCCTCGGTACCCCTGAGGCGATGAGAACACACGACGGCCATTTACAACCCTCATTACCCGAGGCGATGAGAACACACGACGGCCATTTTCTACCCTCGGTACCCCCGAGGCGTTGAGAACACACGACGGCCATTTATTACCCTCGGTACCCGAGGCGATGAGAACACACGACGGCCATTTACTACCCTTGGTATCCCCGGCACAATGAGAACACAGAACGGCCATTTACTACCCTCGGTACCCCTGAGGCGTTGAGAACACACGACGGCCATTTACTACCCTCGGTACCCCTGAGGCGTTGAGAACACACGACGGCCATTTACTACCCTCGATACCCCTGAGGCGATGAGAACACACGACCGCCATTTACTACCCTTGGTATCCCCGACACAAGGAGAACACACGACGGCCATTTACTACCCTCGGTACCACTGAAACGATGAGAACACACGACGGCCATTTACTACCCTCCCTACCCGAGGCGATGAGAACACACGACGGCCATTTACTACCCTCGGTACCACTGAAACGATGAGAACACACGACGGCCATTTACTACCCTCCCTACCCGAGGCGATGAGAACACACGACGGCCATTTACTACACTCGGTACCCCTGAGGCGATGAGAACACACGACGGCCATTTACTACCCTCGGTACGCGAGGTGATGGTGACACACGACGGCCATTTACTACCCTCGGTACGCGAGGCGATGAGGAGACACGACAGCCATTTACTAACCTCGGTATCCCAGAGGCAATGAGAACACACGACGGCCAGTTATTACACTCGGTACCCCTGAGGCGAAGAGAACACACGACGGCCATTTTCTACCCTCGGTACCCCGGAGGCGATGAGAACACACGACGGCCATTTACTACCCTCGGTACGCGAGGCGATGAGGAGACACGACAGCCATTTACTACCCTCGGTACCCCAGACACAATGAGAACACACGACGGCCATTTACTACCCTCGGTACCACTGAAACGATGAGAACACACGACGGCCATTTACTACCCTCCCTACCCGAGGCGATGAGAACACACGACGGCCATTTACTACCCTCGGTACCACTGAAACGATGAGAACACACGACGGCCATTTACTACCCTCCCTACCCGAGGCGATGAGAACACACGACGGCCATTTACTACCCTTGGTATCCCCGACACAATGAGAACACACGACGGCCATTTACTACACTCGGTACCCCTGAGGCGAAGAGAACACACGACGGCCATTTACTACCCTCGGTACCCCGGAGGCGATGAGAACACACGACGGCCATTTACTACCCTCGGTACGCGAGGCGATGAGGAGACACGACAGCCATTTACTAACCTCGGTATCCCAGAGGCAATGAGAACACACGACGGCCATTTACTACCGTCAGGACCCGAGGCGTTGAGAACACACGACGGCCATTTACTAACCTCGGTACCCGAGACGATAAGAACACACGACGGCCATTTACTACCCTCGGTACCCGAGACGATAAGAACACACGACGGCCATTTTCTACCCTCGGTACCCCCGAGGCGTTGAGAACACACGACGGCCATTTACTACCGTCAGGACCCGAGGCGTTGAGAACACACGACGGCCATTTACTACCCTCGGTACCCGAGACGATAAGAACACACGACGGCCATTTACTACCCTAGGTACCCCTGAAACGATGAGAACAAATGACAGCAATTTTCTACCCTCGGTAGGCCTGACACGATGAGAACACACAACGGCCATTTACTATCCTTAGTACCCCTGAGGCGATGATAACACACAACGGCCATTTACTACCCTCATTACCCGAGACAATGAGAACACACATCGGCCATTTAATACCCTCATTACCTGAGGCGATGAGAACACACGACGGCCATTTTCTACCCTCGGCACCTGAGGCGATGAGAACACACGTCGGCCATTTAATACCCTCAGGACCTGAGGCGATGAGAACACACCGCGGCCATGTACTACACTCGGTACCCGAGGTGATGAGAACTCACGATGGCCATTTACTACCCTCGGTGACCGAGGCGATGAGAACACACGACGGCCATTTTCTACCCTCGGTACCCCTGAGGCGATGAGAACACACGACGGCCATTTACAACCCTCATTACCCGAGGCGATGAGAACACACGACGGCCATTTTCTACCCTCGGTACCCCCGAGGCGTTGAGAACACACGACGGCCATTTATTACCCTCGGTACCCGAGGCGATGAGAACACACGACGGCCATTTACTACCCTTGGTATCCCCGGCACAATGAGAACACAGAACGGCCATTTACTACCCTCGGTACCCCTGAGGCGTTGAGAACACACGACGGCCATTTACTACCCTCGGTACCCCTGAGGCGTTGAGAACACACGACGGCCATTTACTACCCTCGATACCCCTGAGGCGATGAGAACACACGACCGCCATTTACTACCCTTGGTATCCCCGACACAAGGAGAACACACGACGGCCATTTACTACCCTCGGTACCACTGAAACGATGAGAACACACGACGGCCATTTACTACCCTCCCTACCCGAGGCGATGAGAACACACGACGGCCATTTACTACCCTCGGTACCACTGAAACGATGAGAACACACGACGGCCATTTACTACCCTCCCTACCCGAGGCGATGAGAACACACGACGGCCATTTACTACACTCGGTACCCCTGAGGCGATGAGAACACACGACGGCCATTTACTACCCTCGGTACCCCGGAGGCGATGAGAACACACGACGGCCAATTACTACCCTCGGTACGCGAGGTGATGGTGACACACGACGGCCATTTACTACCCTCCTTACCCGAGGCGATGAGAACACACGACGGCCATTTACTACCCTCGGTACATGAGGCTATGAGAACACACGACGGCCATTTACTAACCTCGGTAGCCCAGAGGCAATGAGAACATACGACGGCCATTTATTACCCTCGGTACCCCTGAGGTGATGAGAACACACAACGGCCATTTACTACCCTCGGTACGCGAGGTGATGGTGACACACGACGGCCATTTACTACCCTCGGTACGCGAGGCGATGAGGAGACACGACAGCCATTTACTAACCTCGGTATCCCAGAGGCAATGAGAACACACGACGGCCAGTTATTACACTCGGTACCCCTGAGGCGAAGAGAACACACGACGGCCATTTTCTACCCTCAGTACCCCGGAGGCGATGAGAACACACGACGGCCATTTACTACCCTCGGTACGCGAGGCGATGAGGAGACACGACAGCCATTTACTACCCTCGGTACCCCAGACACAATGAGAACACACGACGGCCATTTACTACCCTCGGTACCACTGAAACGATGAGAACACACGACGGCCATTTACTACCCTCCCTACCCGAGGCGATGAGAACACACGACGGCCATTTACTACCCTCGGTACCACTGAAACGATGAGAACACACGACGGCCATTTACTACCCTCCCTACCCGAGGCGATGAGAACACACGACGGCCATTTACTACCCTTGGTATCCCCGACACAATGAGAACACACGACGGCCATTTACTACACTCGGTACCCCTGAGGCGAAGAGAACACACGACGGCCATTTACTACACTCGGTACCCCTGAGGCGATGAGAACACACGACGGCCATTTACTACCCTCGGTACCCCGGAGGCGATGAGAACACACGACGGCCATTTACTACCCTCGGTACGCGAGGCGATGAGGAGACACGACAGCCATTTACTAACCTCGGTATCCCAGAGGCAATGAGAACACACGACGGCCAGTTATTACCCTCGGTACCCCTGAGGCGATGAGAACACACGACGGCCATTTACTACCCTCGGTACGCGAGGTGAAGGGAACACACGACGGCCATTTCTTAACCTCCGGAGACCTGAGGCGAAGAGAATACACGACGGCCATTTACTACCCTCGGTTCCTGAGGCGATGAGAATCCACGACGGCCATTTACTACCCTCGGTACCCGATGCGATGAGAACACACGACAGCCATTTTCTACCCTCGGTAGCCCTGAGGCGAAGAGAACACACGACGGCCATTTACTACCTTCGGTACCCCTTAGGCGATGAGAACTCACGACGGCCATTTACTACCCTCATTACCCGAGGCAATGAGAACACATGTCGGCCATTTAATACCCTCATTACCCGAGGCAATGAGAACACACGACGGCCATTTACCACCCTCATTACCCGAGGCGAAGAGATCACACGACGGCCATTTACTACCCTCATTACCCGAGGCGTTGAGAACACACGACGGCCATTTTCTACCCTCGGTACCCCTGAGGCGATGAGAACACACGACGGCCATTTTCTACCCTCGGTACCCCCGAGGCGTTGAGAACACACGACGGCCATTTACTACCGTCAGGACCCGAGGCGTTGAGAACACACGACGGCCATTTACTACCCTCGGTACCCGAGACGATAAGAACACACGACGGCCATTTACTACCCTAGGTACCCCTGAGGCGATGAGAACACATGACGGCCATTTACTACCCTCGGTACCACTGAAACGATGAGAACACACGACGGGCATTTACTACCCTAGGTACCCCTGAGGCGATGAGAACACACGACGGCCATTTACTACCGTCGGTACCACTGAAACGATGAGAACAAATGACAGCAATTTTCTACCCTCAGTAGGCCTGAGGCGATGAGAACACATGACGGCCATTTCCTACCCTCGGTACCCCTGACACGATGAGAACACACAACGGCCATTTACTATCCTTAGTACCCCTGAGGCGATGATAACACACAACGGCCATTTACTACCCTCATTACCCGAGGCAATGAGAACACACATCGGCTATTTAATACCCTCATTACCTGAGGCGATGAGAACACACGACGGCCATTATCTACCCTCGGCACCTGAGGCGATGAGAACACACGTCGGCCATTTAATACCCTCAGGACCTGAGGCGATGAGAACACACCGCGGCCATTTACTACACTCGGTACCCGAGGTGATGAGAACTCACGATGGCCATTTACTACCCTCGGTGACCGAGGCGATGAGAACACACGACGGCCATTTTCTACCCTCGGTACCCCTGAGGCGATGAGAACACACGACGGCCATTTACAACCCTCATTACCCGAGGCGATGAGAACACACGACGGCCATTTTCTACCCTCGGTACCCCCGAGGCGTTGAGAACACACGACGGCCATTTACTACCCTCGGAACCCGAGACGATAAGAACACACGACGGCCATTTACTACCCTAGGTACCCCTGAGGCGATGAGAACACATGACGGCCATTTACTACCCTCGGTACCACTGAAACGATGAGAACACACGACGGCCATTTACGACCCTAGGTACCCCTGAGGCGATGAGAACACACGACGGCCATTTACTACCCTCGGTACTACTGAAACGATGAGAACACGCGACGGCCATTTACTACCCTCGGTACGCGAGGTGATGGGAACACACGAAGGCCATTTACTACCCTCGGTACGCAAGGCGATGAGGAGACACGACGGCCATTTACTAACCTCGGTACGCGAGGCGATGAGGAGACACGACGGCCATTTACTAACCTCGGTATCCCAGAGGCAATGATAACACACGACGGCCGGTTATTACCCTCGGTACCCCTGAGGCGATGAGAATACACGACGGCCATTTACTACCGTCGGTACCCGATGCGATGAGAACACACGACAGCCATTTACTACCCTCGGTAACCCTGAAACGATGAGAACACACGACGGCCATTTACTACACTTGGTATCCCCGACACAATGAGAACACAGAACGGCCATTTACTACCCTCGGTACCCCTGAGGCGTTGAGAACGCACGACGGCCATTTACTACCCTCGGTACCCCTGAGGCGTTGAG
Source organism: Hypanus sabinus (assembly GCF_030144855.1). Taxonomy (NCBI): domain Eukaryota; kingdom Metazoa; phylum Chordata; class Chondrichthyes; order Myliobatiformes; family Dasyatidae; genus Hypanus; species Hypanus sabinus. The sequence goes on along the minus strand of NC_082719.1, from coordinate 105,422,207 downwards.
AACACACGACGGCCATTTACTACCCTTGGTATCCCCGACACAATGAGAACACACGACGGCCATTTACTACCCTCGGTACCCCTGAGGCGATGAGAACACACGACGGCCATTTACTACACTTGGTATCCCCGACACAATGAGAACACAGAACGGCCATTTACTACCCTCGGTACCCCTGAGGCGTTCAGAACGCACGACGGCCATTTACTACCCTCGGTACCCCTGAGGCGTTGAGAACACACGACGGCCATTTACTACCCTTGGTATCCCCGACACAATGAGAACACACGACGGCCATTTACTACCCTCGGTAGCCCTGAGGCGTTGAGAACACACGACGGCCATTTACTACCCTCGGTACGCGAGGTGATGGGAACACACGACGGCCATTTACTACCCTCGGTACGCGAGGCGATGAGGAGACACCACGGCCATTTACTACCCTCGGTACCCGAGGCAATGAGAACACACGACGGCCATTTACTACCCTTGGTATCCCCGACACAATGAGAACACACGACGGCCATTTACTACCCTCGGTACCCCTGAGGCGATGAGAACACACGACGGCCATTTACTACACTTGGTATCCCCGGCACAATGAGAACACACGACGGCCATTTTCTACCCTCGGTAGCCCTGAGGCGTTGAGAACACACGACGGCCATTTACTACCCTCGGTAGCCCTGACGCGATGAGAACACACGACGGCCATTTACTACACTTGGTACCCCAGACACAATGAGAACACACGACGGCCATTTACTACCCTTGGTATCCCTGAAATGATGAGAACACACGACGGCCATTTACTACACTTGCTACCCCAGACACAATGAGAACACACGACGGCCATTTACTACCCTCGGTACCACTGAAACGATGAGAACACACGACGGCCATTTTCTACACTTGGTACCCGAGGCGATGAGAACACACGACGGCCATTTACTACCCTCGGTACCACTGAAGCAATGAGAACATACGACGGCCATTTATTACCCTCGGTACCCCTGAGGCGATGAGAACACACAACGGCCATTTACTACCCTCGGTACGCGAGGTGATGGGAACACACGACGGCCATTTACTACCCTCGGTACGCGAGGCGATGAGGAGACACCACGGCCATTTACTAACCTCGGTATCCCAGAGGCAATGAGAACACCCGACGGCCAGTTATTACCCTCGGTACCCCTGAGGCGATGAGAACACACGACGGCCATTTATTACCCTCGATACCCCTGAGGCGATGACAACACACGACGGCCATTTACTACCCTCGGTACGCGAGGTGAAGGGAACAGACGACGGCCATTTCTTAACCTCCGGAGACCTGAGGCGAAGAGAATACACGACGGCCATTTACTACCCTCGGTTCCTGAGGCGATGAGAATCCACGACGGCCATTTACTACCCTCGGTACCCGATGCGATGAGAACACACGACAGCCATTTTCTACCCTCGGTAGCCCTGAGGCGAAGAGAACACACGACGGCCATTTACTACCTTCGGTACCCCTTAGGCGATGAGAACTCACGACGGCCATCTACTACCCTCATTACCCGAGGCAATGAGAACACATGTCGGCCATTTAATACCCTCATTACCCGAGGCAATGAGAACACACGACGGCCATTTACCAACCTCATTACCCGAGGCGAAGAGATCACACGACGGCCATTTACTACCCTCATTACCCGAGGCGTTGAGAACACACGACGGCCATTTTCTACCCTCGGTACCCCTGAGGCGATGAGAACACACGACGGCCATTTTCTACCCTCGGTACCCCCGAGGCGTTGAGAACACACGACGGCCATTTACTACCGTCAGGACCCGAGGCGTTGAGAACATACGACGGCCATTTACTACCCTCGGTACCCGAGACGATAAGAACACACGACGGCCATTTACTACCCTAGGTACCCCTGAGGCGATGAGAACACATGACGGCCATTTACTACCCTCGGTACCACTGAAACGATGAGAACACACGACGGCCATTTACTACCCTAGGTACCCCTGAGGCGATGAGAACACACGACGGCCATTTACTACCCTCGGTACCACTGAAACGATGAGAACAAATGACAGCAATTTTCTACCCTCGGTAGGCCTGAGGCGATGAGAACACATGACGGCCATTTCCTACCCTCGGTACCCCTGACACGATGAGAACACACAACGGCCATTTACTATCCTTAGTACCCCTGAGGCGATGATAACACACAACGGCCATTTACTACCCTCATTAGCCGAGGCAATGAGAACACACATCGGCCATTTAATACCCTCATTACCTGAGGCGATGAGAACACACGACGGCCATTATCTACTCTCGGCACCTGAGGCGATGAGAACACACGTCGGCCATTTAATACCCTCAGGACCTGAGGCGATGAGAACACACCGCGGCCATTTACTACACTCGGTACCCGAGGTGATGAGAACTCACGATGGCCATTTACTACCCTCGGTGACCGAGGCGATGAGAACACACGACGGCCATTTTCTACCCTCGGTACCCCTGAGGCGATGAGAACACACGACGGCCATTTACAACCCTCATTACCCGAGGCGATGAGAACACACGACGGCCATTTTCTACCCTCGGTACCCCCGAGGCGTTGAGAACACACGACGGCCATTTACTACCGTCAGGACCCGAGGCGTTGAGAACACACGACGGCCATTTACTACCCTCGGTACCCGAGACGATAAGAACACACGAAGGCCATTTACTACCCTCGGTACGCAAGGCGATGAGGAGACACGACGGCCATTTACTAACCTCGGTACGCGAGGCGATGAGGAGACACGACGGCCATTTACTAACCTCGGTATCCCAGAGGCAATGATAACACACGACGGCCGGTTATTACCCTCGGTACCCCTGAGGCGATGAGAATACACGACGGCCATTTACTACCGTCGGTACCCGATGCGATGAGAACACACGAAAGCCATTTACTACCCTCGGTAACCCTGAAACGATGAGAACACACGACGGCCATTTACTACACTTGGTATCCCCGACACAATGAGAACACAGAACGGCCATTTACTACCCTCGGTACCCCTGAGGCGTTCAGAACGCACGACGGCCATTTACTACCCTCGGTACCCCTGAGGCGTTGAGAACACACGACGGCCATTTACTACCCTTGGTATCCCCGACACAATGAGAACACACGACGGCCATTTACTACCCTCGGTACCCGAGGCAATGAGAACACACGACGGCCATTTACTACCCTTGGTATCCCCGACACAATGAGAACACACGACGGCCATTTACTACCCTCGGTACCCCTGAGGCGTTGAGAACACACGACGGCCATTTACTACCCTCGGTAGCCCTGACGCGATGAGAACACACGACGGCCATTTACTACACTTGGTACCCCAGACACAATGAGAACACACGACGGCCATTTACTACCCTCGGTACCACTGAAACGATGAGAACACACGACGGCCATTTTCTACACTTGGTACCCCTGAAGCAATGAGAACATACGACGGCCATTTATTACCCTCGGTACCCCTGAGGCGATGAGAACACACAACGGCCATTTACTACCCTCGGTACGCGAGGTGATGGGAACACACGACGGCCATTTACTACCCTCGGTACGCGAGGCGATGAGGAGACACCACGGCCATTTACTAACCTCGGTATCCCAGAGGCAATGAGAACACCCGACGGCCAGTTATTACCCTCGGTACCCCTCAGGCGATGAGAACACACGACGGCCATTTATTACCCTCGATACCCCTGAGGCGATGACAACACACGACGGCCATTTACTACCCTCGGTACGCGAGGTGAAGGGAACAGACGACGGCCATTTCTTAACCTCCGGAGACCTGAGGCGAAGAGAATACACGACGGCCATTTACTACCCTCGGTTCCTGAGGCGATGAGAATCCACGACGGCCATTTACTACCCTCGGAACCCGATGCGATGAGAACACACGACAGCCATTTTCTACCCTCGGTAGCCCTGAGGCGAAGAGAACACACGACGGCCATTTACTACCCTCGGTACCCGAGGCGATGAGAACTCACGACGGCCATCTACTACCCTCATTACCCGAGGCAATGAGAACACATGTCGGCCATTTAATACCCTCATTACCCGAGGCAATGAGAACACACGACGGCCATTTACCACCCTCATTACCCGAGGCGAAGAGATCACACGACGGCCATTTACTACCCTCATTACCCGAGGCGTTGAGAACACACGACGGCCATTTTCTACCCTCGGTACCCCTGAGGCGATGAGAACACACGACGGCCATTTTCTACCCTCGTTACCCCCGAGGCGTTGAGAACACACGACGGCCATTTACTACCGTCAGGACCCGAGGCGTTGAGAACACACGACGGCCATTTGCTACCCTCGGTACCCGAGACGATAAGAACACACGACGGCCATTTACTACCCTAGGTACCCCTGAGGCGATGAGAACACATGACGGCCATTTACTACCCTCGGTACCACTGAAACGATGAGAACACACGACGGCCATTTACTACCCTAGGTACCCCTGAGGCGATGAGAACACACGACGGCCATTTACTACCCTCGGTACCACTGAAACGATGAGAACAAATGACAGCAATTTTCTACCCTCGGTAGGCCTGAGGCGATGAGAACACATGACGGCCATTTCCTACCCTCGGTACCCCTGACACGATGAGAACACACAACGGCCATTTACTATCCTTAGTACCCCTGAGGCGATGATAACACACAACGGCCATTTACTGCCCTCATTACCCGAGGCAATGAGAACACACATCGGCCATTTAATACCCTCATTACCTGAGGCGATGAGAACACACGACGGCCATTTTCTACCCTCGGCACCTGAGGCGATGAGAACACACGTCGGCCATTTAATACCCTCAGGACCTGAGGCGATGAGAACACACCGCGGCCATTTACTACACTCGGTACCCGAGGTGATGAGAACTCACGATGGCCATTTACTACCCTCGGTGACCGAGGCGATGATAACACACGACGGCCATTTACTACCCTCATTACCCGAGGAAATGAGAACACACATCGGCCATTTAATACCCTCATTACCTGAGGCGATGAGAACACACGACGGCCATTTTCTACCCTCGGCACCTGAGGTGATGAGAACACACGTCGGCCATTTAATACCCTAGGTACCCCTGAGACGATGAGAACACATGACGGCCATTTACTACCCTCGGTACCACTGAAACGATGAGAACACACGACGGCCATTTACTACCCTAGGTACCCCTGAGGCGATGAGAACACACGACGGCCATTTACTACCCTCGGTACCACTGAAACGATGAGAACAAATGACAGCAATTTTCTACCCTCGGTAGGCCTGAGGCGATGAGAACACATGACGGCCATTTCCTACCCTCGGTACCCCTGACACGATGAGAACACACAACGGCCATCTACTACCCTCATTACCCGAGGCAATGAGAACACACAACGGCCATTTAATACCCTCATTACCTGAGGCGATGAGAACACACGACGGCCATTATCTACCCTCGGCACCTGAGGCGATGAGAACACACGTCGGCCATTTAATACCCTCAGGACCTGAGGCGATGAGAACACACCGCGGCCATTTACTACACTCGGTACCCGAGGTGATGAGAACTCACGACGGCCATTTACTACACTCGGTGACCGAGGCGATGAGAACAGACGACGGCCATTTACTACCCTCGGTACCCCTTAGGCGATGAGAACACACGACGGCCATTTACTACCCTCGGTAACCCTGAAACGATGAGAACACACGACGGCCATTTACTAACCTCTGTACCCCTGAGGCGATGAGAACACGCGATGGCCATTTACTACCCTGGTACCCCCGACACGATGAGAACACACGACGGCCATTTCCTAACCTCGGGAGCCCTGAGGCGAAGAGAATACACGACGGCCATTTACTACCCACGGTACCCGAGGCGATGAGAACACACGACGGCCATTTACTAGCCTCGGTAGCCCTGAGGTGATGAGAACACACGACGGCCATTTACTACCCTCGGTACCCCTTAGGCGATGAGAACACACGACGGCCATTTACTACCCTCGGTAACCCTGAAACGATGAGAACACACGACGGCCATTTACTACACTTGCTACCCCAGACACAATGAGAACACACGACGGCCATTTACTACCCTCGGTAACCCTGAAACGATGAGAACACACGACGGCCATTTACTACCCTCGGTAACCCTGAAACGATGAGAACACACGACGGCCATTTACTACACTTGGTACCCCAGACACAATGAGAACACACGATGGCCATTTACTACACTCGGTACCACTGAAACGATGAGAACACACGACGGCCATTTTCTACCCTTGGTAGCCGAGGCAATGAGAACACACGACGGCCATTTTCTACCCTTGGTAGCCGAGGCGATGAGAACACACGACGGCCATTTACTACACTTGGTACCCCAGACAAAATGAGAACACACGACGGCCATTTACTACACCCGGTACACGAGGCGATGAGAACACACGACGGCCATTTACTACCCTCGGTACGCGAGGCGATGAGAACACACGACGGCCATTTACTACCCTCGGTACGCGAGGCGATGAGAACACACGACGGCCATTTACTACCCTCGGTAGCCCTTAGGCGATGAGAACTCACGACGGCCATCTACTACCCTCATTACCCGAGGCAATGAGAACACATGTCGGCCATTTAATACCCTCATTATCCGAGGCAATGAGAACACACGACGGCCATTTACCACCCTCATTACCCGAGGCGATGAGATCACACGACGGCCATTTACTACCCTCATTACCCGAGGCGTTGAGAACACACGACGGCCATTTTCTACCCTCGGTACCCCTGAGGCGATGAGAACACACGACGGCCATTTTCAACCCTCGGTACCCCCGAGGCGTTGAGAACACACGACGGCCATTTACTACCGTCAGGACCCGAGGCGTTGAGAACACACGACGGCCATTTACTACCCTCGGTACCCGAGACGATAAGAACACTCGACGGCCATTTACTACCCTAGGTACCCCTGAGGCGATGAGAACACACGACGGCCATTTTCTACCCTCGGTACCCCCGAGGAGTTGAGAACACACGACGGCCATTTACTACCGTCAGGACCCGAGGCGTTGAGAACACACGACGGCCATTTACTACCCTCGGTACCCGAGACGATAAGAACACACGACGGCCATTTACTACCCTAAGTACCCCTGAGGCGATGAGAACACATGACGGCCATTTACTACCCTCGGTACCACTGAAACGATGAGAACACACGACGGCCATTTACTACCCTAGGTACCCCTGAGGCGATGAGAACACACGACGGCCATTTACTACCCTCGGTACCACTGAAACGATGAGAACAAATGACAGCAATTTTCTACCCTCGGTAGGCCTGAGGCGATGAGAACACACGATAGCCATTTTCTACCCTCGGTACCCCTGAGGCGATGAGAACACACGACGGCCATTTACTATCCTTAGTACCCCTGAGGCGATGATAACACACGACGGCCATTTACTACCCTCATTACCCGAGGAAATGAGAACACACATCGGCCATTTAATACCCTCATTACCTGAGGCGATGAGAACACACGACGGCCATTTTCTACCCTCGGCACCTGAGGCGATGAGAACACACGTCGGCCATTTAATACCCTCAGGACCTGAGGCGATGAGAACACACGACGGCCATTTAATACCCTCAGGACCTGAGGCGATGAGAACACACCGCGGCCATTTACTACACTCGGTACCCGAGGTGATGAGAACTCACGATGGCCATTTACTACCCTCGGTGACCGAGGCGATGAGAACAGACGACAGCCATTTTCTACCCTCGGTACCCCTGAGGCGATGAGAACACACGACGGCCATTTACTACACTTGGTACCCCAGACACAATGAGAACACACGATGGCCATTTTCTACCCTCGGTACCCCTGAGGCGATGAGAACACACGACGGCCATTTTCTACCCTCGGTACCCCTGAGGCGTAGAGAACACACGACGGCCATTTACTACACTTGGTACCCCAGACACAATGAGAACACACGACGGCCATTTACTACCCACGGTACCACTGAAACGATGAGAACACGCGACGGCCATTTACTACCCTCGGTACGCGAGGCGATGAGGAGACACGACGGCCATTTACTAACCTCGGTATCCCAGAGGCAATGAGAACACACGACGGCCATTTATTACCCTCGGTACCCCTGAGGCGATGAGAACCCACGACGGCCATTTACTACCCTCGGTACCCGAGGCGATGAGAACACACGACAGCCATTTTCTACCCTCTGTAGCCCTGACGCGATGAGAACACACGACGGCCATTTACTACACTTGGTACCCCAGACACAATGAGAACACACGACGGCCATTTACAACCCTCGGTACTACTGAAACGATGAGAACACGTGACGGCCATTTACTACACTCAGTACGCGAGGTGATGGGAACACACGACGGCCATTTACTACCCACGGTACGCGAGGCGATGAGGAGACACGACGGCCATTTACTAACCTCGGTACGCGAGGCGATGAGGAGACACGACGGCCATTTACTAACCGCGGTATCCCAGAGGCAATGATAACACACGACGGCCAGTTATTACCCTCGGTACCCCTGAGGCGATGAGAATACACGACGGCCATTTACTACCGTCGGTACCCGATGCGATGAGAACACACGATAGCCATTTTCTACGCTCGGTAGCCCTGAGGCGATGAGAACACACGACGGCCATTTACTACCCTCGGTACCCCTTAGGCGATGAGAACACACGACGGCCATTTACTACCCTCGGTAACCCTGAAACGATGAGAACACACGACGGCCATTTACTAACCTCGGTACCACTGAGGCGATGAGAACACGCGACGGCCATTTACTACCCTTGGTACCCCCGACACGATGAGAACACACGACGGCCATTTCCTAACCTCGGGAGCCCTGAGGCGAAGAGAATACACGACGGCCATTTACTACCCTCGGTACCCGATGCGATGAGAACACACGACAGCCATTTTCTACCCTCGGTAGCCCTGAGGAGATGAGAACACACGACGGCCATTTACTACCCTCGGTACCCGATGCGATGAGAACACACGACAGCCATTTTCTACCCTCGGTAGCCCTGAGGCGATGAGAACACACGACGGCCATTTACTACCCTCGGTAACCCTGAAACGATGAGAACACACGACAGCCATTTACTACACTTGCTACCCCAGACACAATGAGAACACACTATGGCCATTTACTACCCTCGGTAACCCTGAAACGATGAGAACACACGATGGCCATTTACTACACTCGGTACCACTGAAACGATGAGAACACACGATGGCCATTTTCTACCCTTGGTAGCCGAGGCAATGAGAACACACGTCGGTCATTTAATACCCTCATTACCTGAGGCGATGAGAACACACGACGGCCATTTACTACACTTGGTACCCCAGACAAAATGAGAACACACGACGGCCATTTACTACCCTCGGTACGCGAGGCGATGAGAACACACGACGGCCATTTACTACCCTCGGTACGCGTGGCGATGAGAACACACGACGGCCATTTACTACCCTCGGTAGCCCTTAGGCGATGAGAACACACGATGGCCATTTACTGCACTTGGTACCCCAGACACAATGAGAACACACGACGGCCATTTACTACCCTCGGTACCCCTGAAACGATGAGAACACGCGACGGCCATTTACTACCCTCGGTACGCGAGGTGATGGGAACACACGACGGCCATTTACTACCCTCGGTACGCGAGGCGATGAGGAGACACGACGGCCATTTACTAACCTCGGTATCCCAGAGGCAATGAGAACACACGACGGCCAGTTATTACCCTCGGTACCCCTGAGGCGATGACAACACACGACTGCCATTTACTACCCTCGGAACGCGAGGTGATGGGAGCACACGACGGACATTTCCTAACCTTGGGAGCCCTGAGGCGAAGAGAATACACGACGGCCATTTACTACCGTCGGTACCCGATGCGATGAGAACACACGACGGCCATTTACTACCGTCAGGACCCGAGGCGTTGAGAACACACGACGGCCATTTACTACACTTGCTACCCCAGACACAATGAGAACACACTACGGCCATTTACTACCCTCGGTAACCCTGAAACGATGAGAACACACGACGGCCATTTACTACACTTGGTACCCCAGACATACTGAGAACACACGACGGCCATTTACTACACTCGGTACCACTGAAACGATGAGAACACACGACGGCCATTTTCTACCCTTGGTAGCCGAGGCAATGAGAACACACGTCGGTCATTTAATACCCTCATTACCTGAGGCGATGAGAACACACGACGGCCATTTACTACACTTGGTACCCCAGACAAAATGAGAACACACGACGGCCATTTACTACCCCCGGTACGCGAGGCGATGAAAACACACGACGGCCATTTACTACCCTCGGTACACGAGGCGATGAGAACACACGACGGCCATTTACTACCCTCGGTACGCGAGGCGATGAGAACACACGACGGCCATTTACTACCCTCGGTAGCCCTTAGGCGATGAGAACACACGATGGCCATTTACTACACTTGGTACCCCAGACACAATGAGAACACACGACGGCCATTTACTACCCTCGATACCACTGAAACGATGAGAACACACGACGGCCATTTACTATACTTGCTACCCCAGACACAATGAGAACACACGACGGCCATTTACTACACTCGGTACCACTGAAACGATGAGAACACGCGACGGCCATTTACTACCCTCGGTACGCGAGGTGATGGGAACACACGACGGCCATTTACTACCCTCGGTACGCGAGGCGATGAGGAGACACGACGGCCATTTACTAACCTCGGTATCCCAGAGGCAATGAGAACACACGACGGCCAGTTATTACCCTCGGTACCCCTGAGGCGATGACAACACACGACGGCCATTTACTACCCTCGGAACGCGAGGTGATGGGAACACACGACGGACATTTCCTAACCTTGGGAGCCCTGAGGCGAAGAGAATACACGACGGCCATTTACTACCGTCGGTACCCGATGCGATGAGAACACACGACGGCCATTTACTACCGTCAGGACCCGAGGCGTTGATAACACACGACGGCCATTTACTACCCTCGGTACCCGAGACGATAAGAACACACGACGGCCATTTACTACCCTAGGTACCCCTGAGGCGATGAGAACACATGACGGCCATTTACTACCCTCGGTACCACTGAAACGATGAGAACACACGACGGCCATTTACTATCCTTAGTACCCCTGAGGCGATGATAACACACGACGGCCATTTACTACCCTCATTACCCGAGGAAATGAGAACACACATCGGCCATTTAATACCCTCATTACCTGAGGCGATGAGAACACACGACGGCCATTTTCTACCCTCGGCACCTGAGGCGATGAGAACACACGTCGGCCATTTAATACACTCAGGACCTGAGGCGATGAGAACACACCGCGGCCATTTACTACACTCGGTACCCGAGGTGATGAGAACTCACGATGGCCATTTACTACTCTCGGTGACCGAGGCGATGAGAACAGACGACAGCCATTTTCTACCCTCGGTACCCCTGAGGTGATGAGAACACACGACGGCCATTTACTACACTTGGTACCCCAGACACAATGAGAACACACGACGGCCATTTACTACCCACGGTACCACTGAAACGATGAGAACACGCGACGGCCATTTACTACCCTCGGTACGCGAGGCGATGAGGAGACACGACGGCCATTTACTAACCTCGGTATCCCAGAGGCAATGAGAACACACGACGGCCATTTATTACCCTCGGTACCCGAGGCGATGAGAACACACGATGGCCATTTACTACACTTGGTACCCCAGACACGATGAGAACACACGACGGCCATTTACTACCCTCGGTACCACTGAAACGATGAGAACACACGACGGCCATTTACTACACTTGGTACCCCAGACACAATGAGAACACACGACGGCCATTTACTACCCTCGGTACTACTGAAACGATGAGAACACGTGACGGCCATTTACTACCCTCAGTACGCGAGGTGATGGGAACACACGACGGCCATTTACTACCCACGGTACGCGAGGCGATGAGGAGACACGACGGCCATTTACTAACCACGGTACGCGAGGTGATGAGGAGACACGACGGCCATTTACTAACCGCGTTATCCCAGAGGCAATGATAACACACGACGGCCAGTTATTACCCTCGGTACCCCTGAGGCGATGAGAATACACGACGGCCATTTATTACCCTCGATACCCCTGAGGCGATGACAACACACGACGGCCATTTACTACCCTCGGTACGCGAGGCGATGAGAACACACGACGGCCATTTACTACCGTCGGTACCCGATGCGATGAGAACACACGATAGCCATTTTCTACGCTCGGTAGCCCTGAGGCGATGAGAACACACGACGGCCATTTACTACCCTCGGTACCCCTTAGGCGATGAGAACACACGACGGCCATTTACTACCCTCGGTAACCCTGAAACGATGAGAACACACGACGGCCATTTACTAACCTCGGTACCCCTGAGGCGATGAGAACACGCGACGGCCATTTACTACCCTTGGTACCCCCGACACGATGAGAACACACGACAGCCATTTTCTACCCTCGGTAGCCCTGAGGTGATGAGAACACACGACGGCCATTTACTACCCTCGGTACCCCTTAGGCGATGAGAACACACGACGGCCATTTACTACCCTCGGTAACCCTGAGGCGATGAGAACACACGACGGCCATTTACTACCCTCGGTACCCCTGAGGCGATGAGAACACACGACGGCCAATTACCACCCTCGGTACGCGAGGCGATGAGAACACACGACGGCCATTTACTACCCTCGGTATCCCAGAGGCGATGAGAACACACGACGGCCATTTACTACCCTCGGTACCCGAGGCAATGAGAACACACGACAGCCATTTACTACCCTTGGTATCCCCGACACAATGAGAACACACGACGGCCATTTACTACCCTCGGTACCCCTGAGGCGTTCAGAACACACGACGGCCATTTACTACACTCGGTACCCCTGAGGCGTTCAGAACACATGACGGCCATTTACTACCCTCGGTACACCTGAGGCGATGAGAACACACGACGGCCATTTACTACCCTCGGTACCCCTGAGGCGATGAGAACACACGACGGCCATTTACTACCCTCGGTACCCGAGGCGATGAGAACACACGACGGCCATTTACTACCCTCGGTACCCCTGAGGCGATGAGAACACACGACGGCCATTTACTACCCTCGGTACCCCTGAGGCGATGAGAACACACGACGGCCAATTACCACCCTCGGTACGCGAGGCGATGAGAACACACGACGGCCATTTACTACGCTCGGTATCCCAGAGGCGATGAGAACACACGACGGCCAATTACCACCCTCGGTAGCCCTTAGGCGATGAGAACACACGACGGCCATTTACTACACTTGGTATCCCCGGCACAATGAGAACACACGACGGCCATTTACTACCCTTGGTATCCCCGACACAATGAGAACACACGACGGCCATTTACTACCCTCGGTACCCCTGAGGCGATGAGAACACACGACGGCCATTTACTACCCTCGGTACGCGAGGAGATGAGAACACATGACGGCCATTTACTACCCTCGATTGCCCTTAGGCGATGAGAACACACGACGGCCATTTACTACACTTGGTACCCCAGACACAATGAGAACACACGACGGCCATTTACTACCCTCGGTACCACTGAAACGATGAGAACACACGACGGCCATTTTCTACCCTTGGGAGCCGAGGCAATGAGAACACACGAAGGCCATTTACTACCCTCGGTAGCCCTGTCGCGATGAGAACATACGACAGCCATTTATTACCCTCGATACCAGAGGCGATGAGAACACACGACGGCCATTTACTACCCTTGGTATCCCCGACACAATGAGAACACACGACGGCCATTTACTACCCTTGGTACCACTGAAACAATGAGAACACACGACGGCCATTTTCTACCCTTGGTAGCCGAGGCAATGAGAACACACGACGGCCATTTACTACCCTCGGTACACCTGAGGCGATGAGAACACACGACGGCCATTTACTACCCTCGGTACCCCTGAGGCGATGAGAACACACGACGGCCATTTACTACCCTCGGTACCCGAGGCAATGAGAACACACGACGGCCATTTTCTAGCCTTGGTAGCCGAGGCAATGAGAACACACGACGACCATTTACTACCCTCGGTAGACCTGTCGCGATGAGAACATACGACAATCAGTTATTACCCTCGGTACCTGAGGCGATGAGAACACACGACGGCCATTTACTACCCTTGGTATCCCCGACACAATGAGAACACACGACGGCCATTTACTACCCTCGGTACCCCTGAGGCGATGAGAACACACGACGGCCATTTACTACCCTTGGTATCCCCGACACAATGAGAACACACGACGGCCATTTACTACCCTCGGTACCCCTGAGGCGTTCAGAACACACGACGGCCATTTACTACCCTCGGTACCCCTGAGGTGTTCAGAACACACGACGGCCATTTACTACCCTCGGTACCCCTGAGGCGATGAGAACACACGACGGCCATTTACTACCCTCGGTACCCCTGAGGCGATGAGAACACACGACGGCCATTTACTACCCTCGGTACCCCTGAGGCGATGAGAACACACGACGGCCATTTACTACCCTCGGTACCCGAGGCAATGAGAACACACGACGGCCATTTACTACCCTCGGTACCCCTGAGGCGATGAGAACACACGACGGCCAATTACTACCCTCGGTACGCGAGGCGATGAGAACACACGACGGCCATTTACTACCCTCGGTAGCCCTTAGGCGATGAGAACACACGACGGCCATTTACTACACTTGGTACCGCAGACACAATGAGAACACACGACGGCCATTTACTACCCTCGGTACCACTGAAACGATGAGAACACAAGACGGCCATTATCTACCCTTGGTATCCCCGGCACAATGAGAACACACGACGGCCATTTACTACCCTTGGTATCCCCGACACAATGAGAACACACGACGGCCATTTACTACCCTCGGTACCCCTGAGGCGATGAGAACACACGACGGCCATTTACTACCCTCGGTACGCGAGGAGATGAGAACACATGACGGCCATTTACTACCCTCGATTGCCCTTAGGCGATGAGAACACACGACGGCCATTTACTACACTTGGTACCCCAGACACAATGAGAACACACGACGGCCATTTACTACCCTTGGGAGCCGAGGCAATGAGAACACACGACGGCCATTTTCTACCCTTGGCAGCCGAGGCAATGAGAACACACGACGGCCATTTACTACCCTCGGTAGCCCTGTCGCGATGAGAACATACGACAGCCATTTATTACCCTCGGTACCAGAGGCGATGAGAACACACGACGGCCATTTACTACCCTTGGTATCCCCGACACAATGAGAACACACGACGGCCATTTACTACCCTTGGTACCACTGAAACAATGAGAACACACGACGGCCATTTTCTACCCTTGGTAGCCGAGGCAATGAGAACACACGACGGCCATTTTCTAGCCTTGGTAGCCGAGGCAATGAGAACACACGACGACCATTTACTACCCTCGGTAGCCCTGTCGCGATGAGAACATACGACAATCAGTTATTACCCTCGGTACCTGAGGCGATGAGAACACACGACGGCCATTTACTACCCTTGGTATCCCCGACACAATGAGAACACACGACGGCCATTTACTACCCTCGGTACCCCTGAGGCGATGAGAACACACGACGGCCATTTACTACCCTTGGTATCCCCGACACAATGAGAACACGCGACGGCCATTTACTAGCCTCGGTACCCGAGGCGATGAGAACACACGACGGCCATTTACTACCCTCAGTACCCCTGAGGCGATGAGAACACACGACGGCCATTTACTACCCTCGGTACCCGAGGCGATGAGAACACACGACGGCCATTTACTACCCTCGGTACCCCTGAGGCGATGAGAACACACGACGGCCATTTACTACCCTCGGTACGCGAGGCGATGAGAACACACGACAGCCATTTACTACCCTCGGTAGCCCTTAGGCGATGAGAACACACGACGGCCATTTACTACCCTTGGTATCCCCGACACAATGAGAACACACGACGGCCATTTACTACCCTTGGTATCCCCGACACAATGAGAACACACGACGGCCATTTACTACCCTCGGTACCACTGAGGCGATGAGAACACACGACGGCCATTTACTACCCTCGGTACGCGAGGAGATGAGAACACATGACGGCCATTTACTACCCTCGATTGCCCTTAGGCGATGAGAACACACGACGGCCATTTACTACACTTGGTACCCCAGACACAATGAGAACACACGACGGCCATTTACTACCCTTGGGAGCCGAGGCAATGAGAACACACGACGGCCATTTTCTACCCTTGGCAGCCGAGGCAATGAGAACACACGACGGCCATTTACTACCCTCGGTAGCCCTGTCGCGATGAGAACATACGACAGCCATTTATTACCCTCGGTACCAGAGGCGATGAGAACACACGACGGCCATTTACTACCCTTGGTATCCCCGACACAATGAGAACACACGACGGCCATTTACTACCCTTGGTACCACTGAAACAATGAGAACACACGACGGCCATTTTCTACCCTTGGTAGCCGAGGCAATGAGAACACACGACGGCCATTTTCTAGCCTTGGTAGCCGAGGCAATGAGAACACACGACGACCATTTACTACCCTCGGTAGCCCTGTCGCGATGAGAACATACGACAATCAGTTATTACCCTCGGTACCTGAGGCGATGAGAACACACGACGGCCATTTACTACCCTTGGTATCCCCGACACAATGAGAACACACGACGGCCATTTACTACCCTCGGTACCCCTGAGGCGATGAGAACACACGACGGCCATTTACTACCCTTGGTATCCCCGACACAATGAGAACACGCGACGGCCATTTACTAGCCTCGGTACCCGAGGCGATGAGAACACACGACGGCCATTTACTACCCTCAGTACCCCTGAGGCGATGAGAACACACGATGGCCATTTACTACCCTCGGTACCCGAGGCGATGAGAACACACGACGGCCATTTACTACCCTCGGTACCCCTGAGGCGATGAGAACACACGACGGCCATTTACTACCCTCGGTACGCGAGGCGATGAGAACACACGACAGCCATTTACTACCCTCGGTAGCCCTTAGGCGATGAGAACACACGACGGCCATTTACTACCCTTGGTATCCCCGACACAATGAGAACACACGACGGCCATTTACTACCCTTGGTATCCCCGACACAATGAGAACACACGACGGCCATTTACTACCCTCGGTACCCCTGAGGCGATGAGAACACACGACGGCCATTTACTACCCTCGGTACGCGAGGAGATGAGAACACATGACGGCCATTTACTACCCTCGATTGCCCTTAGGCGATGAGAACACACGACGGCCATTTACTACACTTGGTACCCCAGACACAATGAGAACACACGACGGCCATTTACTACCCTCGGTACCACTGAAACGATGAGAACACACGACGGCCATTTTCTACCCTTGGCAGCCGAGGCAATGAGAACACACGACGACCATTTACTACCCTCGGTAGCCCTGTCGCGATGAGAACATACGACAGCCATTTATTACCCTCGGTACCAGAGGCGATGAGAACACACGACGGCCATTTACTACCCTTGGTACCACTGAAACAATGAGAACACACGACGGCCATTTTCTACCCTTGGTAGCCGAGGCAATGAGAACACACGACGGCCATTTTCTAGCCTTGGTAGCCGAGGCAATGAGAACACACGACGACCATTTACTACCCTCGGTAGACCTGTCGCGATGAGAACACACGACGGCCATTTACTACCCTTGGTATCCCCGACACAATGAGAACACACGACGGCCATTTACTACCCTCGGTACCCCTGAGGCGATGAGAACACACGACGGCCATTTACTACCCTTGGTATCCCCGACACAATGAGAACACACGACGGCCATTTACTACCCTCGGTACCCCTGAGGCGTTCAGAACACACGACGGCCATTTAGTACCCTCGGTACCCCTGAGGCGATGAAAACACACGACGGCCATTTACTACCCTCGGTACCCCTGAGGCGATGAGAACACACGACGGCCATTTACTACCCTCGGTACCCGAGGCGATGAGAACACACGACGGCCATTTACTACCCTCGGTACCCCTGAGGCGATGAGAACACACGACGGCCAATTACTACCCTCGGTACGCGAGGCGATGAGAACACACGACGGCCATTTTCTACCCTCGGTAGCCCTTAGGCGATGAGAACACATGACGGCCATTTACTACACTTGGTACCGCAGACACAATGAGAACACACGACGGCCATTTACTACCCTCGGTACCACTGAAACGATGAGAACACACGACGGCCATTTACTACCCTTGGTATCCCCGACACAATGAGAACACACGACGGCCATTTACTACCCTTGGTACCACTGAAACAATGAGAACACACGACGGCCATTTTCTACCCTTGGTAGCCGAGGCAATGAGAACACACGACGGCCATTTTCTAGCCTTGGTAGCCGAGGCAATGAGAACACACGACGACCATTTACTACCCTCGGTAGACCTGTCGCGATGAGAACACACGACGGCCATTTACTACCCTTGGTATCCCCGACACAATGAGAACACACGACGGCCATTTACTACCCTCGGTACCCCTGAGGCGTTCAGAACACACGACGGCCATTTACTACCCTCGGTACCCCTGAGGCGATGAGAACACACGACGGCCATTTACTACCCTCGGTACCCCTGAGGCGATGAGAACACACGACGGCCATTTACTACCCTCGGTACCCGAGGCGATGAGAACACACGACGGCCATTTACTACCCTCGGTACCCCTGAGGCGATGAGAACACACGACGGCCAATTACTACCCTCGGTACGCGAGGCGATGAGAACACACGACGGCCATTTTCTACCCTCGGTAGCCCTTAGGCGATGAGAACACATGACGGCCATTTACTACACTTGGTACCGCAGACACAATGAGAACACACGACGGCCATTTACTACCCTCGGTACCACTGAAACGATGAGAACACACGACGGCCATTTACTACCCTTGGTATCCCCGACACAATGAGAACACACGACGGCCATTTACTACCCTTGGTATCACTGAAACAATGAGAACACACGACGGCCATTTTCTACCCTTGGTAGCCGAGGCAATGAGAACACACGACGGCCATTTTCTAGCCTTGGTAGCCGAGGCAATGAGAACACACGACGACCATTTACTACCCTCGGTAGACCTGTCGCGATGAGAACACACGACGACCATTTACTACCCTTGGTATCCCCGACACAATGAGAACACACGACGGCCATTTACTACCCTCGGTACCCCTGAGGCGTTCAGAACACACGACGGCCATTTACTACCCTCGGTACCCCTGAGGCGTTCAGAACACACGACGGCCATTTACTACCCTCGGTACCCCTGAGGCGATGAGAACACACGACGGCCATTTACTACCCTCGGTACCCCTGAGGCGATGAGAACACACGACGGCCATTTACTACCCTCGGTACCCGAGGCGATGAGAACACACGACGGCCATTTACTACCCTCGGTACCCCTGAGGCGATGAGAACACACGACGGCCAATTACTACCCTCGGTACGCGAGGCGATGAGAACACACGACGGCCATTTTCTACCCTTGGCAGCCGAGGCAATGAGAACACACGACGGCCATTTACTACCCTCGGTAGCCCTGTCGCGATGAGAACATACGACAGCCATTTATTACCCTCGGTACCAGAGGCGATGAGAACACACGACGGCCATTTACTACCCTTGGTATCCCCGACACAATGAGAACACACGACGGCCATTTACTACCCTTGGTACCCCTGAGGCGTTGAGAACACACGACGGCCATTTACTACCCTTGGTATCCCCGACACAATGAGAACACACGACGGCCATTTACTACCCTCGGTACATGAGGCTATGCGAACACACGACGGCCATTTACTACCCTCATTACCCGAGGCGATGAGAACACACGACGGCCATCTACTACCCTCGGTACATGAGGCTATGAGAACACACGACGGCCATTTACTAACCTCGGTAGCCCAGAGGCAATGAGAACATACGACGGCCATTTATTACCCTCGGTACCCCTGAGGTGATGAGAACACACAACGGCCATTTACTACCCTCGGTACGCGAGGTGATGGTGACACACGACGGCTATTTACTACCCTCGGTACACGAGGTGATGGGAACACACGACGGCCATTTCCTAACCTCGGGAGCCCTGAGGCGATGAGAACCCACGACGGCCATTTACTACCCTCGGTACCCGATGCGATGAGAACACACGACAGCCATTTTCTACCCTCGGTAGCCCTGAGGAGATGAGATCACACGACGGCCATTTACTACCCTCGGTACCCCTTAGGCGATGAGAACACACGACGGCCATTTACTACCCTTGGTACCCGAGGCGATGAGAACACACGACAGCCATTTACTACCCTCGGTACCCGAGGCGATGAGAACAAACGACGGCCATTTACTACCCTCGGTACCCGAGGCGATGAGAACACACGACAGCCATTTTCTACCCTCGGTAGCCCTGAGGCGATGAGAACACACGACGGCCATTTACTACCCTCGGTACCCCTTAGGCGATGAGAGCACACGACGGCCATTTACTACACATGGTACCCCAGACAAAATGAGAACACACGACGGCCATTTACTACCCTCGGTAACCCTGAAACGATGAGAACACTCGACGGCCATTTACTACACTTGCTACCCCAGACACAATGAGAACACACGACGGCCATTTACTACCCTCGGTACCACTGAAACGATGAGAACACACGACGGCCATTTTCTACCCTTGGTAGCCGAGGCAATGAGAACACACGACGGCCATTTTCTACCCTTGGTAGCCGAGGCGATGAGAACACACGACGGCCATTTACTACCCTTGGTACCCCTGAGGCGTTGAGAACACACGACGGCCATTTACTACCCTTGGTATCCCCGACACAATGAGAACACACGACGGCCATTTAGTACCCTCGGTACCCCTGAGGCGATGAGAACACACGACGGCCATTTACTACCCTCATTACCCGAGGCGATGAGAACACACGACGGCCATTTACTACCCTCGGTACATGAGGCTATGCGAACACACGACGGCCATTTACTACCCTCATTACCCGAGGCGATGAGAACACACGACGGCCATTTACTACCCTCGGTACCCCTGAGGCGATGAGAACACACGACGGCCATTTACTACCCTCGGTACCCCTGAGGCGATGAGAACACACGACGGCCATTTACTACCCTCATTACCCGAGGCGATGAGAACACACGACGGCCATTTACTACACTCGGTACCCGAGGCGATGAGAACCCACGACGGCCATTTACTACCCTCGGTACCCGATGCGATGAGAACACACGACAGCCATTTTCTACCCTCGGTAGCCCTGAGGAGATGAGATCACACGACGGCCATTTACTACCCTCGGTACGCGAGGTGATGGTGACACACGACGGCCATTTACTACCCTCGGTACGCGAGGCGATGAGGAGACACGACAGCCATTTACTAACCTCGGTATCCCAGAGGCAATGAGAACACACGACGGCCAGTTATTACCCTCGGTACCCCTGAGGCGATGAGAACACACGATGGCCATTTATTACCCTCGATACCCCTGAGGCGATGACAACACACGACGGCCATTTACTACCCTCGGTACGCGAGGTGATGGGAACACACGACGGCCATTTCCTAACCTCGGGAGCCCTGAGGCGAAGAGAATACACGACGGCCAGTTACTACCCTCGGTACCCGAGGCGATGAGAACCCACGACGGCCATTTACTACCCTCGGTACCCGATGCGATGAGAACACACGACAGCCATTTTCTACCCTCGGTAGCCCTGAGGCGATGAGAACACACGACGGCCATTTACTACCCTCGGTACCCCTTAGGCGATGAGAGCACACGACGGCCATTTACTACACTTGGTACCCCAGACAAAATGAGAACACACGACGGCCATTTACTACCCTCGGTAACCCTGAAACGATGAGAACACTCGACGACCATTTACTACACTTGCTACCCCAGACACAATGAGAACACACGACGGCCATTTACTACCCTCAGTAACCCTGAAACGATGAGAACACACGACGGCCATTTACTACACTTGGTACCCCAGACACAATGAGAACACACGACGGCCATTTACTACCCTCGGTACCACTGAAACGATGAGAACACGCGACGGCCATTTACTACACTCGGTACCACTGAAACGATGAGAACACACGACGGCCATTTACTACACTCGGTACCACTGAAACGATGAGAACACACGACGGCCATTTTCTACCCTTGGTAGCCGAGGCAATGAGAACACACGTCGGCCATTTAATACCCTCATTACCTGAGGCGATGAGAACACACGACGGCCATTTACTACCCTCGGTAACCCTGAAACGATGAGAACACACGACGGCCATTTACTACACTTGGTACCCCAGACACAATGAGAACACACGACGGCCATTTACTACCCTCGGTACCACTGAAACGATGAGAACACGCGACGGCCATTTACTACACTCGGTACCACTGAAACGATGAGAACACACGACGGCCATTTACTACACTCGGTACCACTGAAACGATGAGAACACACGACGGCCATTTTCTACCCTTGGTAGCCGAGGCAATGAGAACACACGTCGGCCATTTAATACCCTCATTACCTGAGGCGATGAGATCACACGACGGCCATTTACTACCCTCGGTACGCGAGGCGATGAGAACACACGACGGCCATTTACTACCCTCGGTACGCGAGGCAATGAGAACACACGACGGCCATTTACAACCCTCGGTACGCGAGGCGATGAGAACACACGACGGCCATTTACTACCCTCATTACCCGAGGCGATGAGAACACACGACGGCCAGTTATTACCCTCGGTACCCCTGAGGCGATGAGAACACACGATGGCCATTTATTACCCTCGATACCCCTGAGGCGATGACAACACACGACGGCCATTTACTACCCTCAGTACGCGAGGTGATGGGAACACACGACGGCCATTTCCTAACCTCGGGAGCCCTGAGGCGAAGAGAATACACGACGGCCATTTACTACCCTCGGTACCCGAGGCGATGAGAACCCACGACGGCCATTTACTACCCTCGGTACCCGATGCGATGAGAACACACGACAGCCATTTTCTACCCTCGGTAGCCCTGAGGCGATGAGAACACACGACGGCCATTTACTACCCTCGGTACCCCTTAGGCGATGAGAGCACACGACGGCGATTTACTACACTTGGTACCCCAGACAAAATGAGAACACACGACGGCCATTTACTACCCTCGGTAACCCTGAAACGATGAGAACACTCGACGACCATTTACTACACTTGCTATCCCAGACACAATGAGAACACACGACGGCCATTTACTACCCTCAGTAACCCTGAAACGATGAGAACACACGACGGCCATTTACTACACTTGGTACCCCAGACACAATGAGAACACACGACGGCCATTTACTACCCTCGGTACCACTGAAACGATGAGAACACGCGACGGCCATTTACTACACTCGGTACCACTGAAACGATGAGAACACACGACGGCCATTTACTACACTCGGTACCACTGAAACGATGAGAACACACGACGGCCATTTTCTACCCTTGGTAGCCGAGGCAATGAGAACACACGTCGGCCATTTAATACCCTCATTACCTGAGGCGATGAGAACACACGACGGCCATTTACTACCCTCGGTAACCCTGAAACGATGAGAACACACGACGGCCATTTACTACCCTCGGTACGCGAGGCGATGAGAACACACGACGGCCATTTACTACCCACGGTACGCGAGGCAATGAGAACACACGACGGCCATTTACTACCCTCGGTACGCGAGGCGATGAGAACACACGACGGCCATTTACTACCCTCATTACCCGAGGCGATGAGAACACACGACGGCCATTTACTACCCTCGGTACCCAATGCGATAAGAACACACGACAGCCATTTTCTACCCTCGGTAGCCCTGAGGTGATGAGAACACACGACGGCCATTTAATACCCTCGGTACCCCTTAGGCGATGAGAACACACGACCGCCATTTACTACCCTCGGTAACCCTGAAACGATGAGAACACACGACGGCCATTTACTACACTCGGTACCACTGAAACGATGAGAACACACGACGGCCATTTTCTACCCTTGGTAGCCGAGGCAATGAGAACACACGTCGGCCATTTACTACACTTGGTACCCCAGACAAAATGAGAACACACGACGGTCATTTACTACCCTCGGTACCACTGAAATGATGAGAACACACGACGGCCATTTACTACCCTCGGTACGCGAGGCGATGAGAACACACGACGGCCATTTACTACCCTCGGTACGCGAGGCGATGAGAACACACGACGGCCATTTACTACCCTCGGTACGCGAGGCGATGAGAACACACGACGGCCATTTACTACCCTCGGTACCCGAGGCGATGAGAACACACGACGGCCATTTACTACCCTCGGTACCCCTGAGGCGTTGAGAACACACGACGGCCATTTACTACCCTTGGTATCCCCGACACAATGAGAACACACGACGGCCATTTACTACCCTTGGTATCCCTGAAACGATGAGAACACACGAAGGCCATTTACTACCCTCGGTACCCCTGAGGCGTTGAGAACAGACGACGGCCATTTACTACCCTTGGTATCCCCGACACAATGAGAACACACGACGGCCATTTACTACCCTCGGTACCCCTGAGGCGATGAGAACACACGACGGCCATTTACTACACTTGGTATCCCCGGCACAATGAGAACACACGACGGCCATTTACTACCCTTGGTATCCCTGAAACGATGAGAACACACGAAGGCCATTTAATACCCTCGGTACCCCTGAGGCGTTGAGAACACACGACGGCCATTTACTACCCTTGGTATCCCCGACACAATGAGAACACACGACGGCCATTTACTACCCTCGGTACCCCTGAGGCGATGAGAACACACGACGGCCATTTACTACACTTGGTATCCCCGGCACAATGAGAACACACGACGGCCATTTACTACCCTTGGTATCCCCGACACAATGAGAACACACGACGGCCATTTACTACCCTCGGTACCCCTGAGGCGATGAGAACACACGACGGCCATTTACTACCCTCGGTACGCGAGGAGATGAGAACACATGACGGCCATTTACTACCCTCGATTGCCCTTAGGCGATGAGAACACACGACGGCCATTTACTACACTTGGTACCCCAGACACAATGAGAACACACGACGGCCATTTACTACCCTCGGTACCACTGAAACGATGAGAACACACGACGGCCATTTTCTACCCTTGGGAGCCGAGGCAATGAGAACACACGAAGGCCATTTACTACCCTCGGTAGCCCTGTCGCGATGAGAACATACGACAGCCATTTATTACCCTCGATACCAGAGGCGATGAGAACACACGACGGCCATTTACTACCCTTGGTATCCCCGACACAATGAGAACACACGACGGCCATTTACTACCCTTGGTACCACTGAAACAATGAGAACACACGACGGCCATTTTCTACCCTTGGTAGCCGAGGCAATGAGAACACACGACGGCCATTTTCTAGCCTTGGTAGCCGAGGCAATGAGAACACACGACGACCATTTACTACCCTCGGTAGACCTGTCGCGATGAGAACATACGAGAATCAGTTATTACCCTCGGTACCTGAGGCGATGAGAACACACGACGGCCATTTACTACCCTTGGTATCCCCGACACAATGAGAACACACGACGGCCATTTACTACCCTCGGTACCCCTGAGGCGATGAGAACACACGACGGCCATTTACTACCCTTGGTATCCCCGACACAATGAGAACACACGACGGCCATTTACTACCCTCGGTACCCCTGAGGCGTTCAGAACACACGACGGCCATTTACTACCCTCGGTACCCCTGAGGCGTTCAGAACACACGACGGCCATTTACTACCCTCGGTACCCCTGAGGCGATGAGAACACACGACGGCCATTTACTACCCTCGGTACCCCTGAGGCGATGAGAACACACGACGGCCATTTACTACCCTCGGTACCCCTGAGGCGATGAGAACACACGACGGCCATTTACTACCCTCGGTACCCCTGAGGCGATGAGAACTCACGACGGCCAATTACTACCCTCGGTACGCGAGGCGATGAGAACACACGACGGCCATTTACTACCCTCGGTAGCCCTTAGGCGATGAGAACACACGACGGCCATTTACTACACTTGGTACCTCAGACACAATGAGAACACACGACGGCCATTTACTACCCTCGGTACCACTGAAACGATGAGAACACAAGACGGCCATTATCTACCCTTGGTATCCCCGGCACAATGAGAACACACGACGGCCATTTACTACCCTTGGTATCCCCGACACAATGAGAACACACGACGGCCATTTACTACCCTCGGTACCCCTGAGGCGATGAGAACACACGACGGCCATTTACTACCCTCGGTACGCGAGGAGATGAGAACACATGACGGCCAT
Organism: Hypanus sabinus; assembly: GCF_030144855.1. NCBI lineage: Eukaryota > Metazoa > Chordata > Chondrichthyes > Myliobatiformes > Dasyatidae > Hypanus > Hypanus sabinus. Next base: position 105,395,278 of record NC_082719.1, on the reverse strand, counting down.
TTACTACCCTCGATTGCCCTTAGGCGATGAGAACACACGACGGCCATTTACTACACTTGGTACCCCAGACACAATGAGAACACACGACGGCCATTTACTACCCTTGGGAGCCGAGGCAATGAGAACACACGACGGCCATTTTCTACCCTTGGCAGCCGAGGCAATGAGAACACACGACGGCCATTTACTACCCTCGGTAGCCCTGTCGCGATGAGAACATACGACAGCCATTTATTACCCTCGGTACCAGAGGCGATGAGAACACACGACGGCCATTTATAACCTTGGTATCCCCGACACAATGAGAACACACGACGGCCATTTACTACCCTTGGTACCACTGAAACAATGAGAACACACGACGGCCATTTTCTACCCTTGGTAGCCGAGGCAATGAGAACACACGACGGCCATTTTCTAGCCTTGGTAGCCGAGGCAATGAGAACACACGACGACCATTTACTACCCTCGGTAGCCCTGTCGCGATGAGAACATACGACAATCAGTTATTACCCTCGGTACCTGAGGCGATGAGAACACACGACGGCCATTTACTACCCTTGGTATCCCCGACACAATGAGAACACACGACGGCCATTTACTACCCTCGGTACCCCTGAGGCGATGAGAACACACGACGGCCATTTACTACCCTTGGTATCCCCGACACAATGAGAACACACGACGGCCATTTACTACCCTCGGTACACCTGAGGCGATGAGAACACACGACGGCCATTTACTAGCCTCGGTACCCGAGGCGATGAGAACACACGACGGCCATTTACTACCCTCAGTACCCCTGAGGCGATGAGAACACACGACGGCCATTTACTACCCTCGGTACCCGAGGCGATGAGAACACACGACGGCCATTTACTACCCTCGGTACCCCTGAGGCGATGAGAACACACGACGGCCATTTACTACCCTCGGTACGCGAGGCGATGAGAACACACGACAGCCATTTACTACCCTCGGTAGCCCTTAGGCGATGAGAACACACGACGGCCATTTACTACCCTTGGTATCCCCGACACAATGAGAACACACGACGGCCATTTACTACCCTTGGTATCCCCGACACAATGAGAACACACGACGGCCATTTACTACCCTCGGTACCCCTGAGGCGATGAGAACACACGACGGCCATTTACTACCCTCGGTACGCGAGGAGATGAGAACACATGACGGCCATTTACTACCCTCGATTGCCCTTAGGCGATGAGAACACACGACGGCCATTTACTACACTTGGTACCCCAGACACAATGAGAACACACGACGGCCATTTACTACCCTCGGTACCACTGAAACGATGAGAACACACGACGGCCATTTTCTACCCTTGGGAGCCGAGGCAATGAGAACACACGACGGCCATTTTCTACCCTTGGCAGCCGAGGCAATGAGAACACACGACGGCCATTTACTACCCTCGGTAGCCCTGTCGCGATGAGAACATACGACAGCCATTTATTACCCTCGGTACCAGAGGCGATGAGAACACACGACGGCCATTTACTACCCTTGGTATCCCCGACACAATGAGAACACACGACGGCCATTTACTACCCTTGGTACCACTGAAACAATGAGAACACACGACGGCCATTTTCTACCCTTGGTAGCCGAGGCAATGAGAACACACGACGGCCATTTTCTAGCCTTGGTAGCCGAGGCAATGAGAACACACGACGACCATTTACTACCCTCGGTAGACCTGTCGACGATGAGAACACACGACGGCCATTTACTACCCTTGGTATCCCCGACACAATGAGAACACACGACGGCCATTTACTACCCTCGGTACCCCTGAGGCGATGAGAACACACGACGGCCATTTACTACCCTTGGTATCCCCGACACAATGAGAACACACGACGGCCATTTACTACCCTCGGTACCCCTGAGGCGTTCAGAACACACGACGGCCATTTACTACCCTCGGTACCCCTGAGGCGATGAGAACACACGACGGCCATTTACTACCCTCGGTACCCCTGAGGCGATGAGAACACACGACGGCCATTTACTACCCTCGGTACCCGAGGCGATGAGAACACACGACGGCCATTTACTACCCTCGGTACCCCTGAGGCGATGAGAACACACGACGGCCAATTACTACCCTCGGTACGCGAGGCGATGAGAACACACGACGGCCATTTTCTACCCTCGGTAGCCCTTAGGCGATGAGAACACATGACGGCCATTTACTACACTTGGTACCGCAGACACAATGAGAACACACGACGGCCATTTACTACCCTCGGTAGCCCTGAGGCGTTGAGAACACACGACGGCCATTTACTACCCTCGGTACCCCTGAGGCGTTCAGAACACACGACGGCCATTTACTACCCTCGGTACCCGAGGCGATGAGAACACACGACGGCCATTTATTACCCTCGGTACCCCTGAGGCGATGAGAACACACGACGGCCATTTACTACCCTCGGTACCCCTGAGGCGATGAGAACACACGACGGCCAATTACCACCCTCGGTACGCGAGGCGATGAGAACACACGACGGCCATTTACTACCCTCGGTATCCCAGAGGCGATGAGAACACACGACGGCCATTTACTACCCTCGGTACCCGAGGCAATGAGAACACACGACGGCCATTTACTACCCTTGGTATCCCCGACACAATGAGAACACACAACGGCCATTTACTACCCTCGGTACCCCTGAGGCGTTCAGAACACACGACGGCCATTTACTACACTCGGTACCCCTGAGGCGTTCAGAACACACGACGGCCATTTACTACCCTCGGTACCCCTGAGGCGATGAGAACACACGACGGCCATTTACTACCCTCGGTACCCCTGAGGCGATGAGAACACACGACGGCCATTTACTACCCTCGGTACCCGAGGCGATGAGAACACACGACGGCCATTTACTACCCTCGGTACCCCTGAGGCGATGAGAACACACGACGGCCATTTACTACCCTCGGTACCCCTGAGGCGATGAGAACACACGACGGCCAATTACCACCCTCGGTACGCGAGGCGATGAGAACACACGACGGCCATTTACTACCCTCGGTATCCCAGAGGCGATGAGAACACACGACGGCCAATTACCACCCTCGGTAGCCCTTAGGCGATGAGAACACACGACGGCCATTTACTACACTTGGTATCCCCGGCACAATGAGAACACACGACGGCCATTTACTACCCTTGGTATCCCCGACACAATGAGAACACACGACGGCCATTTACTACCCTCGGTACCCCTCAGGCGATGAGAACACACGACGGCCATTTACTACCCTCGGTACGCGAGGAGATGAGAACACATGACGGCCATTTACTACCCTCGATTGCCCTTAGGCGATGAGAACACACGACGGCCATTTACTACACTTGGTACCCCAGACACAATGAGAACACACGACGGCCATTTACTACCCTCGGTACCACTGAAACGATGAGAACACACGACGGCCATTTTCTACCCTTGGGAGCCGAGGCAATGAGAACACACGAAGGCCATTTACTACCCTCGGTAGCCCTGTCGCGATGAGAACATACGACAGCCATTTATTACCCTCGATACCAGAGGCGATGAGAACACACGACGGCCATTTACTACCCTCGGTATCCCCGACACAATGAGAACACACGACGGCCATTTACTACCCTTGGTACCACTGAAACAATGAGAACACACGACGGCCATTTTCTACCCTTGGTAGCCGAGGCAATGAGAACACACGACGGCCATTTTCTAGCCTTGGTAGCCGAGGCAATGAGAACACACGACGACCATTTACTACCCTCGGTAGACCTGTCGCGATGAGAACATACGACAATCAGTTATTACCCTCGGTACCTGAGGCGATGAGAACACACGACGGCCATTTACTACCCTTGGTATCCCCGACACAATGAGAACACACGACGGCCATTTACTACCCTCGGTACCCCTGAGGCGATGAGAACACACGACGGCCATTTACTACCCTCGGTACCCCTGAGGCGTTCAGAACACACGACGGCCATTTACTACCCTCGGTACCCCTGAGGCGTTCAGAACACACGACGGCCATTTACTACCCTCGGTACCCCTGAGGCGATGAGAACACACGACGGCCATTTACTACCCTCGGTACCCCTGAGGCGATGAGAACACACGACGGCCATTTACTACCCTCGGTACCCCTGAGGCGATGAGAACACACGACGGCCATTTACTACCCTCGGTACCCGAGGCAATGAGAACACACGACGGCCATTTACTACCCTCGGTACCCCTGAGGCGATGAGAACACAAGACGGCCATTATCTACCCTTGGTATCCCCGGCACAATGAGAACACACGACGGCCATTTACTACCCTTGGTATCCCCGACACAATGAGAACACACGACGGCCATTTACTACCCTCGGTACCCCTGAGGCGATGAGAACACACGACGGCCATTTACTACCCTCGGTACGCGAGGAGATGAGAACACATGACGGCCATTTACTACCCTCGATTGCCCTTAGGCGATGAGAACACACGACGGCCATTTACTACACTTGGTACCCCAGACACAATGAGAACACACGACGGCCATTTACTACCCTTGGGAGCCGAGGCAATGAGAACACACGACGGCCATTTTCTACCCTTGGCAGCCGAGGCAATGAGAACACACGACGGCCATTTACTACCCTCGGTAGCCCTGTCGCGATGAGAACATACGACAGCCATTTATTACCCTCGGTACCAGAGGCGATGAGAACACACGACGGCCATTTACTACCCTTGGTATCCCCGACACAATGAGAACACACGACGGCCATTTACTACCCTTGGTACCACTGAAACAATGAGAACACACGACGGCCATTTTCTACCCTTGGTAGCCGAGGCAATGAGAACACACGACGGCCATTTTCTAGCCTTGGTAGCCGAGGCAATGAGAACACACGACGAGCATTTACTACCCTCGGTAGCCCTGTCGCGATGAGAACATACGACAATCAGTTATTACCCTCGGTACCTGAGGCGATGAGAACACACGACGGCCATTTACTACCCTTGGTATCCCCGACACAATGAGAACACACGACGGCCATTTACTACCCTCGGTACCCCTGAGGCGATGAGAACACACGACGGCCATTTACTACCCTTGGTATCCCCGACACAATGAGAACACACGACGGCCATTTACTACCCTCGGTACACCTGAGGCGATGAGAACACACGACGGCCATTTACTAGCCTCGGTACCCGAGGCGATGAGAACACACGACGGCCATTTACTACCCTCAGTACCCCTGAGGCGATGAGAACTCACGACGGCCATTTACTACCCTCGGTACCCGAGGCGATGAGAACACACGACGGCCATTTACTACCCTCGGTACCCCTGAGGCGATGAGAACACACGACGGCCATTTACTACCCTCGGTACGCGAGGCGATGAGAACACACGACAGCCATTTACTACCCTCGGTAGCCCTTAGGCGATGAGAACACACGACGGCCATTTACTACCCTTGGTATCCCCGACACAATGAGAACACACGACGGCCATTTACTACCCTTGGTATCCCCGACACAATGAGAACACACGACGGCCATTTACTACCCTCGGTACCCCTGAGGCGATGAGAACACACGACGGCCATTTACTACCCTCGGTACGCGAGGAGATGAGAACACATGACGGCCATTTACTACCCTCGATTGCCCTTAGGCGATGAGAACACACGACGGCCATTTACTACACTTGGTACCCCAGACACAATGAGAACACACGACGGCCATTTACTACCCTCGGTACCACTGAAACGATGAGAACACACGACGGCCATTTTCTACCCTTGGGAGCCGAGGCAATGAGAACACACGACGGCCATTTTCTACCCTTGGCAGCCGAGGCAATGAGAACACACGACGGCCATTTACTACCCTCGGTAGCCCTGTCGCGATGAGAACATACGACAGCCATTTATTACCCTCGGTACCAGAGGCGATGAGAACACACGACGGCCATTTACTACCCTTGGTATCCCCGACACAATGAGAACACACGACGGCCATTTACTACCCTTGGTACCACTGAAACAATGAGAACACACGACGGCCATTTTCTACCCTTGGTAGCCGAGGCAATGAGAACACACGACGGCCATTTTCTAGCCTTGGTAGCCGAGGCAATGAGAACACACGACGACCATTTACTACCCTCGGTAGACCTGTCGCGATGAGAACACACGACGGCCATTTACTACCCTTGGTATCCCCGACACAATGAGAACACACGACGGCCATTTACTACCCTCGGTACCCCTGAGGCGATGAGAACACACGACGGCCATTTACTACCCTTGGTATCCCCGACACAATGAGAACACACGACGGCCATTTACTACCCTCGGTACCCCTGAGGCGTTCAGAACACACGACGGCCATTTACTACCCTCGGTACCCCTGAGGCGATGAGAACACACGACGGCCATTTACTACCCTCGGTACCCCTGAGGCGATGAGAACACACGACGGCCATTTACTACCCTCGGTACCCGAGGCGATGAGAACACACGACGGCCATTTACTACCCTCGGTACCCCTGAGGCGATGAGAACACACGACGGCCAATTACTACCCTCGGTACGCGAGGCGATGAGAACACACGACGGCCATTTTCTACCCTCGGTAGCCCTTAGGCGATGAGAACACATGACGGCCATTTACTACACTTGGTACCGCAGACACAATGAGAACACACGACGGCCATTTACTACCCTCGGTACCACTGAAACGATGAGAACACACGACGGCCATTTACTACCCTTGGTATCCCCGACACAATGAGAACACACGACGGCCATTTACTACCCTTGGTACCACTGAAACAATGAGAACACACGACGGCCATTTTCTACCCTTGGTAGCCGAGGCAATGAGAACACACGACGGCCATTTTCTAGCCTTGGTAGCCGAGGCAATGAGAACACACGACGACCATTTACTACCCTCGGTAGACCTGTCGCGATGAGAACACACGACGGCCATTTACTACCCTTGGTATCCCCGACACAATGAGAACACACGACGGCCATTTACTACCCTCGGTACCCCTGAGGCGATGAGAACACACGACGGCCATTTACTACCCTTGGTATCCCCGACACAATGAGAACACACGACGGCCATTTACTACCCTCGGTACCCCTGAGGCGTTCAGAACACACGACGGCCATTTACTACCCTCGGTACCCCTGAGGCGATGAGAACACACGACGGCCATTTACTACCCTCGGTACCCCTGAGGCGATGAGAACACACGACGGCCATTTACTACCCTCGGTACCCGAGGCGATGAGAACACACGACGGCCATTTACTACGCTCGGTACCCCTGAGGCGATGAGAACACACGACGGCCAATTACTACCCTCGGTACGCGAGGCGATGAGAACACACGACGGCCATTTTCTACCCTCGGTAGCCCTTAGGCGATGAGAACACATGACGGCCATTTACTACACTTGGTACCGCAGACACAATGAGAACACACGACGGCCATTTACTACCCTTGGTACCACTGAAACGATGAGAACACACGACGGCCATTTACTACCCTTGGTATCCCCGACACAATGAGAACACACGACGGCCATTTACTACCCTTGGTACCACTGAAACAATGAGAACACACGACGGCCATTTTCTACCCTTGGTAGCCGAGGCAATGAGAACACACGACGGCCATTTTCTAGCCTTGGTAGCCGAGGCAATGAGAACACACGACGACCATTTACTACCCTCGGTAGACCTGTCGCGATGAGAACACACGACGACCATTTACTACCCTTGGTATCCCCGACACAATGAGAACACACGACGGCCATTTACTACCCTCGGTACCCCTGAGGCGTTCAGAACACACGACGGCCATTTACTACCCTCGGTACCCCTGAGGCGATGAGAACACACGACGGCCATTTACTACCCTCGGTACCCCTGAGGCGATGAGAACACACGACGGCCATTTACTACCCTCGGTACCCGAGGCGATGAGAACACACGACGGCCATTTACTACCCTCGGTACCCCTGAGGCGATGAGAACACACGACGGCCAATTACTACCCTCGGTACGCGAGGCGATGAGAACACACGACGGCCATTTTCTACCCTCGGTAGCCCTTAGGCGATGAGAACACATGACGGCCATTTACTACACTTGGTACCGCAGACACAATGAGAACACACGACGGCCATTTACTACCCTCGGTACCACTGAAACGATGAGAACACACGACGGCCATTATCTACCCTTGGTATCCCCGGCACAATGAGAACTCACGACGGCCATTTACTACCCTCGGTACCCCTGAGGCGATGAGAACACACGACGGCCATTTACTACCCTCGGTACGCGAGGAGATGAGAACACATGACGGCCATTTACTACCCTCGATTGCCCTTAGGCAATGAGAACACACGACGGCCATTTACTACACTTGGTACCCCAGACACAATGAGAACACACGACGGCCATTTACTACCCTCGGTACCACTGAAACGATGAGAACACACGACGGCCATTTTCTACCCTTGGGAGCCGAGGCAATGAGAACACACGACGGCCATTTTCTACCCTTGGCAGCCGAGGCAATGAGAACACACGACGGCCATTTACTACCCTCGGTAGCCCTGTCGCGATGAGAACATACGACAGCCATTTATTACCCTCGGTACCAGAGGCGATGAGAACACACGACGGCCATTTACTACCCTTGGTATCCCCGACACAATGAGAACACACGACGGCCATTTACTACCCTTGGTACCCCTGAGGCGTTGAGAACACACGACGGCCATTTACTACCCTTGGTATCCCCGACACAATGAGAACACACGACGGCCATTTACTACCCTCGGTACCCCTGAGGCGATGAGAACACACGACGGCCATTTACTACCCTCATTACCCGAGGCGATGAGAACACACGACGGCCATTTACTACCCTCGGTACATGAGGCTATGCGAACACACGACGGCCATTTACTACCCTCATTACCCGAGGCGATGAGAACACACGACGGCCATCTACTACCCTCGGTACATGAGGCTATGCGAACACACGACGGCCATTTACTACCCTCGGTACATGAGGCTATGAGAACACACGACGGCCATTTACTAACCTCGGTAGCCCAGAGGCAATGAGAACATACGACGGCCATTTATTACCCTCGGTACCCCTGAGGTGATGAGAACACACAACGGCCATTTACTACCCTCGGTACGCGAGGTGATGGTGACACACGACGGCCATTTACTACCCTCGGTACACGAGGTGATGGGAACACACGACGGCCATTTCCTAACCTCGGGAGCCCTGAGGCGATGAGAACCCACGACGGCCATTTACTACCCTCGGTACCCGATGCGATGAGAACACACGACAGCCATTTTCTACCCTCGGTAGCCCTGAGGAGATGAGATCACACGACGGCCATTTACTACCCTCGGTACCCCTTAGGCGATGAGAACACACGACGGCCATTTACTACCCTTGGTAGCCGAGGCGATGAGAACACACGACGGCCATTTACTACCCTTGGTACCCGAGGCGATGAGAACACACGACAGCCATTTACTACCCTCGGTACCCGAGGCGATGAGAACAAACGACGGCCATTTACTACCCTCGGTACCCGAGGCGATGAGAACACACGACAGCCATTTTCTACCCTCGGTAGCCCTGAGGCGATGAGAACACACGACGGCCATTTACTACCCTCGGTACCCCTTAGGCGATGAGAACACACGACGGCCATTTACTACACATGGTACCCCAGACAAAATGAGAACACACGACGGCCATTTACTACCCTCGGTAACCCTGAAACGATGAGAACACTCGACGGCCATTTACTACACTTGCTACCCCAGACACAATGAGAACACACGACGGCCATTTACTACCCTCGGTACCACTGAAACGATGAGAACACACGACGGCCATTTTCTACCCTTGGTAGCCGAGGCAATGAGAACACACGACGGCCATTTTCTACCCTTGGTAGCCGAGGCAATGAGAACACACGACGGCCATTTACTACCCTCGGTAGCACTGTCGCGATGAGAACATACGACAGCCATTTATTACCCTCGGTACCTGAGGCGATGAGAACACACGACGGCCATTTACTACCCTTGGTATCCCCGACACAATGAGAACACACGACGGCCATTTACTACCCTTGGTACCCCTGAGGCGTTGAGAACACACGACGGCCATTTACTACCCTTGGTATCCCCGACACAATGAGAACACACGACGGCCATTTACTACCCTCGGTACCCCTGAGGCGATGAGAACACACGACGGCCATTTACTACCCTCATTACCCGAGGCGATGAGAACACACGACGGCCATTTACTACCCTCGGTACATGAGGCTATGCGAACACACGACGGCCATTTACTACCCTCATTACCCGAGGCGATGAGAACACACGACGGCCATTTACTACCCTCGGTACCCCTGAGGCGATGAGAACACACGACGGCCATTTACTACCCTCGGTACCCCTGAGGCGATGAGAACACACGACGGCCATTTACTACCCTCATTACCCGAGGCGATGAGAACACACGACGGCCATTTACTACCCTCGGTACATGAGGCTATGAGAACACACGACGGCCATTTACTACCCTCATTACCCGAGGCGATGTGAACACACGACGGCCATTTACTAACCTCGGTAGCCCAGAGGCAATGAGAACATACGACGGCCATTTATTACCCTCGGTACCCTTGAGGTGAAGAGAACACACAACGGCCATTTACTACCCTCGGTACGCGAGGTGATGGTGACACACGACGGCCATTTACTACCCTCGGTACGCGAGGCGATGAGGAGACACGACAGCCATTTACTAACCTCGGTATCCCAGAGGCAATGAGAACACACGACGGCCAGTTATTACCCTCGGTACCCCTGAGGCGATGAGAACACACGATGGCCATTTATTACCCTCGATACCCCTGAGGCGATGACAACACACGACGGCCATTTACTACCCTCAGTACGCGAGGTGATGGGAACACACGACGGCCATTTCCTAACCTCGGGAGCCCTGAGGCGAAGAGAATACACGACGGCCAGTTACTACCCTCGGTACCCGAGGCGATGAGAACCCACGACGGCCATTTACTACCCTCGGTACCCGATGCGATGAGAACACACGACAGCCATTTTCTACCCTCGGTAGCCCTGAGGCGATGAGAACACACGACGGCCATTTACTACCCTCGGTACCCCTGAAACGATGAGAACACACGACGGCCATTTACTACCCTCGGTACCCCTGAAACGATGAGAACACACGACGGCCATTTACTACCCTCGGTACCCCTTAGGCGATGAGAGCACACGACGGCCATTTACTACACTTGGTACCCCAGACAAAATGAGAACACACGACGGCCATTTACTACCCTCGGTAACCCTGAAACGATGAGAACACTCGACGACCATTTACTACACTTGCTACCCCAGACACAATGAGAACACACGACGGCCATTTACTACCCTCAGTAACCCTGAAACGATGAGAACACACGACGGCCATTTACTACACTTGGTACCCCAGACACAATGAGAACACACGACGGCCATTTACTACCCTCGGTACCACTGAAACGATGAGAACACGCGACGGCCATTTACTACACTCGGTACCACTGAAACGATGAGAACACACGACGGCCATTTACTACACTCGGTACCACTGAAACGATGAGAACACACGACGGCCATTTTCTACCCTTGGTAGCCGAGGCAATGAGAACACACGTCGGCCATTTAATACCCTCATTACCTGAGGCGATGAGAACACACGACGGCCATTTACTACCCTCGGTAACCCTGAAACGATGAGAACACACGACGGCCATTTACTACCCTCGGTACGCGAGGCGATGAGAACACACGACGGCCATTTACTACCCTCGGTACGCGAGGCAATGAGAACACACGACGGCCATTTACTACCCTCGGTACGCGAGGCGATGAGAACACACGACGGCCATTTACTACCCTCATTACCCGAGGCGATGAGAACACACGACGGCCAGTTATTACCCTCGGTACCCCTGAGGCGATGAGAACACACGACGGCCATTTACTACCCTCAGTACGCGAGGTGATGGGAACACACGACGGCCATTTCCTAACCTCGGGAGCCCTGAGGCGAAGAGAATACACGACGGCCAGTTACTACCCTCGGTACCCGAGGCGATGAGAACCCACGACGGCCATTTACTACCCTCGGTACCCGATGCGATGAGAACACACGACAGCCATTTTCTACCCTCGGTAGCCCTGAGGCGATGAGAACACACGACGGCCATTTACTACCCTCGGGACCCCTTAGGCGATGAGAGCACACGACGGCCATTTACTACACTTGGTACCCCAGACAAAATGAGAACACACGACGGCCATTTACTACCCTCGGTACCACTGAAACGATGAGAACACGCGACGGCCATTTACTACGCTCAGTAACCCTGAAACGATGAGAACACACGACGGCCATTTACTACACTTGGTACCCCAGACACAATGAGAACACACGACGGCCATTTACTACCCTCAGTAACCCTGAAACGATGAGAACACACGACGGCCATTTACTACACTTGGTACCCCAGACACAATGAGAACACACGACGGCCATTTACTACCCTCGGTACCACTGAAACGATGAGAACACGCGACGGCCATTTACTACACTCGGTACCACTGAAACGATGAGAACACACGACGGCCATTTACTACACTCGGTACCACTGAAACGATGAGAACACACGACGGCCATTTTCTACCCTTGGTAGCCGAGGCAATGAGAACACACGTCGGCCATTTAATACCCTCATTACCTGAGGCGATGAGAACACACGACGGCCATTTACTACCCTCGGTAACCCTGAAACGATGAGAACACACGACGGCCATTTACTACCCTCGGTACGCGAGGCGATGAGAACACACGACGGCCATTTACTACCCTCGGTACGCGAGGCAATGAGAACACACGACGGCCATTTACTACCCTCATTACCCGAGGCGATGAGAACACACGACGGCCATTTACTACCCTCGGTACCCAATGCGATGAGAACACACGACAGCCATTTTCTACCCTCGGTAGCCCTGAGGTGATGAGAACACACGACGGCCATTTAATACCCTCGGTACCCCTTAGGCGATGAGAACACACGACCGCCATTTACTACCCTCGGTAACCCTGAAACGATGAGAACACACGACGGCCATTTACTACACTCGGTACCACTGAAACGATGAGAACACACGACGGCCATTTTCTACCCTTGGTAGCCGAGGCAATGAGAACACACGTCGGCCATTTACTACACTTGGTACCCCAGACAAAATGAGAACACACGACGGTCATTTACTACCCTCGGTACCCGAGGCGATGAGAACACACGACGGCCATTTACTACCCTCGGTACCACTGAAATGATGAGAACACACGACGGCCATTTACTACCCTCGGTACGCGAGGCGATGAGAACACACGACGGCCATTTACTACCCTCGGTACGCGAGGCGATGAGAGCACACGACGGCCATTTACTACCCTCGGTACCCCTGAGGCGTTGAGAACACACGACGGCCATTTACTACCCTCGGTACGCGAGGCGATGAGAACACACGACGGCCATTTACTACCCTCGGTACCCGAGGCGATGAGAACACACGACGGCCATTTACTACCCTCGGTACCCGAGGCGATGAGAACACACGACGGCCATTTACTACCCTCGGTACCCGAGGCGATGAGAACACACGACGGCCATTTACTACCCTCGGTACCCCTGAGGCGTTGAGAACAAACGACGGCCATTTACTACCCTCGGTACGCGAGGCGATGAGAACACACGACGGCCATTTACTACCCTCGGTACCCGAGGCGATGAGAACACACGACGGCCATTTACTACCCTCGGTACCCCTGAGGCGTTGAGAACACACGACGGCCATTTACTACCCTTGGTATCCCTGAAACGATGAGAACACACGAAGGCCATTTACTACGCTCGGTACCCCTGAGGCGTTGAGAATACACGACGGCCATTTACTACCCTTGGTATCCCCGACACAATGAGAACACACGACGGCCATTTACTACCCTCGGTACCCCTGAGGCGATGAGAACACACGACGGCCATTTACTACCCTCGGTACCCCTGAGGCGATGAGAACACACGACGGCCATTTACTACCCTCGGTACCCCTGAGGCGATGAGAACACACGACGGCCATTTACTACCCTCGGTACATGAGGCTATGAGAACACACGACGGCCATTTACTAACCTCGGTAGCCCAGAGGCAATGAGAACACACGACGGCCATTTACTACCCTCGGTACCCAATGCGATGAGAACACACGACAGCCATTTTCTACCCTCGGTAGCCCTGAGGTGATGAGAACACACGACGGCCATTTAATACCCTCGGTACCCCTTAGGCGATGAGAACACACGACCGCCATTTACTACCCTCGGTAACCCTGAAACGATGAGAACACACGACGGCCATTTACTACACTCGGTACCACTGAAACGATGAGAACACACGACGGCCATTTACTACACTTGGTACCCCAGACAAAATGAGAACACACGACGGTCATTTACTACACTTGGTACCCCAGACAAAATGAGAACACACGACGGTCATTTACTACCCTCGGTACCCGAGGCGATGAGAACACACGACGGCCATTTACTACCCTCGGTACCACTGAAATGATGAGAACACACGACGGCCATTTACTACCCTCGGTACGCGAGGCGATGAGAACACACGACGGCCATTTACTACCCTCGGTACGCGAGGCGATGAGAGCACACGACGGCCATTTACTACCCTCGGTACCCCTGAGGCGTTGAGAACACACGACGGCCATTTACTACCCTCGGTACGCGAGGCGATGAGAACACACGACGGCCATTTACTACCCTCGGTACCCGAGGCGATGAGAACACACGACGGCCATTTACTACCCTCGGTACCCGAGGCGATGAGAACACACGACGGCCATTTACTACCCTCGGTACCCGAGGCGATGAGAACACACGACGGCCATTTACTACCCTCGGTACCCCTGAGGCGTTGAGAACAAACGACGGCCATTTACTACCCTCGGTACGCGAGGCGATGAGAACACACGACGGCCATTTACTACCCTCGGTACCCGAGGCGATGAGAACACACGACGGCCATTTACTACCCTCGGTACCCCTGAGGCGTTGAGAACACACGACGGCCATTTACTACCCTTGGTATCCCTGAAACGATGAGAACACACGACGGCCATTTACTACCCTCGGTACCCCTGAGGCGATGAGAACACACGACGGCCATTTACTACCCTCGGTACCCCTGAGGCGATGAGAACACACGACGGCCATTTACTACCCTCGGTACCCCTGAGGCGATGAGAACACACGACGGCCATTTACTACCCTCGGTACATGAGGCTATGAGAACACACGACGGCCATTTACTAACCTCGGTAGCCCAGAGGCAATGAGAACACACGACGGCCATTTATTACCCTCGGTACCCCTGAGGTGATGAGAACACACAACGGCCATTTACTACCCTCGGTACGCGAGGTGATGGTGACACACGACGGCCATTTACTACCCTCGGTACGCGAGGCGATGAGGAGACACGACAGCCATTTACTAACCTCGGTATCCCAGAGGCAATGAGAACACACGACGGCCAGTTATTACCCTCGGTACCCCTGAGGCGATGAGAACACACGACGGCCATTTACTACCCTCAGTACGCGAGGTGATGGGAACACACGACGGCCATTTCCTAACCTCGGGAGCCCTGAGGCAATGAGAATACACGACGGCCAGTTACTACCCTCGGTACCCGAGGCGATGAGAACCCACGACGGCCATTTACTACCCTCGGTACCCGATGCGATGAGAACACACGACAGCCATTTTCTACCCTCGGTAGCCCTGAGGAGATGAGATCACACGACGGCCATTTACTACCCTCGGTACCCGAGGCGATGAGAACACACGACAGCCATTTACTACCCTCGGTACCCGATGCGATGAGAACACACGACGGCCATTTACTACCCTCGGTACCCGATGCGATGAGAACACACGACAGCCATTTTCTACCCTCGGTAGCCCTGAGGCGATGAGAACACACGACGGCCATTTACTACCCTCGGTACCCCTTAGGCGATGAGAGCACACGACGGCCATTTACTACACTTGGTACCCCAGACAAAATGAGAACACACGACGGCCATTTACTACCCTCGGTAACCCAGAAACGATGAGAACCCTCGACGGCCATTTACTACACTTGCTACCCCAGACACAATGAGAACACACGACGGCCATTTACTACCCTCGGTACTACTGAAACGATGAGAACACACGACGGCCATTTTCTACCCTTGGTAGCCGAGGCAATGAGAACACACGTCGGCCATTTAATACCCTCATTACCCGAGGCGATGAGAACACACGACGGCCATTTACTACCCTCGGTAACCCTGAAACGATGAGAACACACGACGGCCATTTACTACCCTCGGTAACCCTGAAACGATGAGAACACACGACGGCCATTTACTACCCTCGGTACGCGAGGCGATGAGAACACACGACGGCCATTTACTACCCTCGGTACGCGAGGCAATGAGAACACACGACGGCCATTTACTACCCTCGGTACGCGAGGCGATGAGAACACACGACGGCCATTTACTACCCTCATTACCCGAGGCGATGAGAACACACGACGGCCATTTACTACCCTCGGTACCCAATGCGATGAGAACACACGACAGCCATTTTCTACCCTCGGTAGCCCTGAGGTGATGAGAACACACGACGGCCATTTAATACCCTCGGTACCCCTTAGGCGATGAGAACACACGACCGCCATTTACTACCCTCGGTAACCCTGAAACGATGAGAACACACGACGGCCATTTACTACACTCGGTACCACTGAAACGATGAGAACACACGTCGGCCATTTACTACACTTGGTACCCCAGACAAAATGAGAACACACGACGGCCATTTACTACCCTCGGTACGCGAGGCGATGAGAACACACGACGGCCATTTACTACCCTCGGTACGCGAGGCGATGAGAACACACGACGGCCATTTACTACCCTCGGTACGCGAGGCGATGAGAACACACGACGGCCATTTACTACCCTCGGTACCCGAGGCGATGAGAACACACGACGGCCATTTACTACCCTTGGTATCCCTGAAACGATGAGAACACACGAAGGCCATTTACTACCCTCGGTACCCCTGAGGCGTTGAGAACACACGACGGCCATTTACTACCCTTGGTATCCCCGACACAATGAGAACACACGACGGCCATTTACTACACTCGGTACATGAGGCTATGAGAACACACGACGGCCATTTACTACCCTCATTACCCGAGGCGATGAGAACACACGACGGCCATTTACTACCCTCGGTACCCAATGCGATGAGAACACACGACAGCCATTTTCTACCCTCGGTAGCCCTGAGGTGATGAGAACACACGACGGCCATTTAATACCCTCGGTACCCCTTAGGCGATGAGAACACACGACCGCCATTTACTACCCTCGGTAACCCTGAAACGATGAGAACACACGACGGCCATTTACTACACTCGGTACCACTGAAACGATGAGAACACACGACGGCCATTTTCTACCCTTGGTAGCCGAGGCAATGAGAACACACGTCGGCCATTTACTACACTTGGTACCCCAGACAAAATGAGAACACACGACGGCCATTTACTACCCTCGGTACGCGAGGCGATGAGAACACACGACGGCCATTTACTACCCTCGGTACGCGAGGCGATGAGAACACACGACGGCCATTTACTACCCTCGGTACGCGAGGCGATGAGAACACACGACGGCCATTTACTACCCTCGGTACGCGAGGCGATGAGAACACACGACGGCCATTTACTACCCTCGGTACCCGAGGCGATGAGAACACACGACGGCCATTTACTACCCTTGGTATCCCTGAAACGATGAGAACACACGAAGGCCATTTACTACCCTCGGTACCCCTGAGGCGTTGAGAACACACGACGGCCATTTACTACCCTTGGTATCCCCGACACAATGAGAACACACGACGGCCATTTACTACACTCGGTACATGAGGCTATGAGAACACACGACGGCCATTTACTACCCTCATTACCCGAGGCGATGAGAACACACGACGGCCATTTACTACCCTCGGTACCCAATGCGATGAGAACACACGACAGCCATTTTCTACCCTCGGTAGCCCTGAGGTGATGAGAACACACGACGGCCATTTAATACCCTCGGTACCCCTTAGGCGATGAGAACACACGACCGCCATTTACTACCCTCGGTAACCCTGAAACGATGAGAACACACGACGGCCATTTACTACACTCGCTACCACTGAAACGATGAGAACACACGACGGCCATTTTCTACCCTTGGTAGCCGAGGCAATGAGAACACACGTCGGCCATTTACTACACTTGGTACCCCAGACAAAATGAGAACACACGACGGCCATTTACTACCCTCGGTACGCGAGGCGATGAGAACACACGACGGCCATTTACTACCCTCGGTACGCGAGGCGATGAGAACACACGACGGCCATTTACTACCCTTGGTATCCCTGAAACGATGAGAACACACGACGGCCATTTACTACCCTCGGTACGCGAGGCGATGAGAACACACGACGGCCATTTACTACCCTCATTACCTGAGGCGATGAGAACACACGACGGCCATTTACTACCCTCGGTATCCCTGAAACGATGAGAACACACGACGGCCATTTACTACCCTCGGTACGCGAGGCGATGAGAACACACGACGGCCATTTACTACCCTCGGTACGCGAGGCGATGAGAACACACGACGGCCATTTACTACCCTCGGTACCCGAGGCGATGAGAACACACGACGGCCATTTACTACCCTCGGTACCCCTGAGGCGTTGAGAACACACGACGGCCATTTACTACCCTTGGTACCCCTGAGGCGATGAGAACACACGACGGCCATTTACTACCCTCGGTAGCCCTTAGGCGATGAGAACACACGACAGCCATTTACTACCCTTGGTATCCCCGACACAATGAGAACACACGACGGCCATTTACTACCCTCGGTACCCCTGAGGCGATGAGAACACACGACGGCCATTTACTACCCTCGGTACCCCTGAGGCGATGAGAACACACGACGGCCATTTACTACCCTTGGTATCCCCGACACAATGAGAACACACGACGGCCATTTACTACCCTCGGTACCCCTGAGGCGATGAGAACACACGACGGCCATTTACTACCCTCGGTACATGAGGCTATGAGAACACACGACGGCCATTTACTAACCTCGGTAGCCCAGAGGCAATGAGAACATACGACGGCCATTTATTACCCTCGGTACCCCTGAGGCGATGAGAACACACGACGGCCATTTACTAACCTCGGTAGCCCAGAGGCAATGAGAACATACGACGGCCATTTATTACCCTCGGTACCCCTGAGGTGATGAGAACACACGACGGCCATTTACTACCCTCGGTACGCGAGGCGATGAGGAGACACGACAGCCATTTACTAACCTCGGTATCCCAGAGGCAATGAGAACACACGACGGCCAGTTATTACCCTCGGTACCCCTGAGGCGATGAGAACACACGACGGCCATTTACTACCCTCAGTACGCGAGGTGATGGGAACACACGACGGCCATTTCCTAACCTCGGGAGCCCTGAGGCGAAGAGAATACACGACGGCCAGTTACTACCCTCGGTACCCGAGGCGATGAGAACCCACGACGGCCATTTACTACCCTCGGTACCCGATGCGATGAGAACACAAGACAGCCATTTTCTACCCTCGGTAGCCCTGAGGAGATGAGATCACACGACGGCCATTTACTACCCTCGGTACCCCTTAGGCGATGAGAACACACGACGGCCATTTACTACCCTCGGTACCCGAGGCGATGAGAACACACGACGGCCATTTACTACCCTCGGTACCCGATGCGATGAGAACACACGACGGCCATTTACTACCCTCGGTACCCCTGAGGCGTTCAGAACACACGACGGCCATTTACTACCCTCGGTACCCCTGAGGCGTTCAGAACACACGACGGCCATTTACTACCCTCGGTACCCCTGAGGCGATGAGAACACACGACGGCCATTTACTACCCTCGGTACCCCTGAGGCGATGAGAACACACGACGGCCATTTACTACCCTCGGTACCCCTGAGGCGATGAGAACACACGACGGCCATTTACTACCCTCGGTACCCGAGGCAATGAGAACACACGACGGCCATTTACTACCCTCGGTACCCCTGAGGCGATGAGAACACACGACGGCCAATTACTACCCTCGGTACGCGAGGCGATGAGAACACACGACGGCCATTTACTACCCTCGGTAGCCCTTAGGCGATGAGAACACACGACGGCCATTTACTACACTTGGTACCGCAGACACAATGAGAACACACGACGGCCATTTACTACCCTCGGTACCACTGAAACGATGAGAACACAAGACGGCCATTATCTACCCTTGGTATCCCCGGCACAATGAGAACACACGACGGCCATTTACTACCCTTGGTATCCCCGACACAATGAGAACACACGACGGCCATTTACTACCCTCGGTACCCCTGAGGCGATGAGAACACACGACGGCCATTTACTACCCTCGGTACGCGAGGAGATGAGAACACATGACGGCCATTTACTACCCTCGATTGCCCTTAGGCGATGAGAACACACGACGGCCATTTACTACACTTGGTACCCCAGACACAATGAGAACACACGACGGCCATTTACTACCCTTGGGAGCCGAGGCAATGAGAACACACGACGGCCATTTTCTACCCTTGGCAGCCGAGGCAATGAGAACACACGACGGCCATTTACTACCCTCGGTAGCCCTGTCGCGATGAGAACATACGACAGCCATTTATTACCCTCGGTACCAGAGGCGATGAGAACACACGACGGCCATTTACTACCCTTGGTATCCCCGACACAATGAGAACACACGACGGCCATTTACTACCCTTGGTACCACTGAAACAATGAGAACACACGACGGCCATTTTCTAGCCTTGGTAGCCGAGGCAATGAGAACACACGACGACCATTTACTACCCTCGGTAGCCCTGTCGCGATGAGAACATACGACAATCAGTTATTACCCTCGGTACCTGAGGCGATGAGAACACACGACGGCCATTTACTACCCTTGGTATCCCCGACACAATGAGAACACACGACGGCCATTTACTACCCTCGGTACCCCTGAGGCGATGAGAACACACGACGGCCATTTACTACCCTTGGTATCCCCGACACAATGAGAACACACGACGGCCATTTACTACCCTCGGTACACCTGAGGCGATGAGAACACACGACGGCCATTTACTAGCCTCGGTACCCGAGGCGATGAGAACACACGACGGCCATTTACTACCCTCAGTACCCCTGAGGCGATGAGAACTCACGACGGCCATTTACTACCCTCGGTACCCGAGGCGATGAGAACACACGACGGCCATTTACTACCCTCGGTACCCCTGAGGCGATGAGAACACACGACGGCCATTTACTACCCTCGGTACGCGAGGCGATGAGATCACACGACAGCCATTTACTACCCTCGGTAGCCCTTAGGCGATGAGAACACACGACGGCCATTTACTACCCTTGGTATCCCCGACACAATGAGAACACACGACGGCCATTTACTACCCTTGGTATCCCCGACACAATGAGAACACACGACGGCCATTTACTACCCTCGGTACCCCTGAGGCGATGAGAACACACGACGGCCATTTACTACCCTCGGTACGCGAGGAGATGAGAACACATGACGGCCATTTACTACCCTCGATTGCCCTTAGGCGATGAGAACACACGACGGCCATTTACTACACTTGGTACCCCAGACACAATGAGAACACACGACGGCCATTTACTACCCTCGGTACCACTGAAACGATGAGAACACACGACGGCCATTTTCTACCCTTGGGAGCCGAGGCAATGAGAACACACGACGGCCATTTTCTACCCTTGGCAGCCGAGGCAATGAGAACACACGACGGCCATTTACTACCCTCGGTAGCCCTGTCGCGATGAGAACATACGACAGCCATTTATTACCCTCGGTACCAGAGGCGATGAGAACACACGACGGCCATTTACTACCCTTGGTATCCCCGACACAATGAGAACACACGACGGCCATTTACTACCCTTGGTACCACTGAAACAATGAGAACACACGACGGCCATTTTCTACCCTTGGTAGCCGAGGCAATGAGAACACACGACGGCCATTTTCTAGCCTTGGTAGCCGAGGCAATGAGAACACACGACGACCATTTACTACCCTCGGTAGACCTGTCGCGATGAGAACACACGACGGCCATTTACTACCCTTGGTATCCCCGACACAATGAGAACACACGACGGCCATTTACTACCCTCGGTACCCCTGAGGCGATGAGAACACACGACGGCCATTTACTACCCTTGGTATCCCCGACACAATGAGAACACACGACGGCCATTTACTACCCTCGGTACCCCTGAGGCGTTCAGAACACACGACGGCCATTTACTACCCTCGGTACCCCTGAGGCGATGAGAACACACGACGGCCATTTACTACCCTCGGTACCCCTGAGGCGATGAGAACACACGACGGCCATTTACTACCCTCGGTACCCGAGGCGATGAGAACACACGACGGCCATTTACTACCCTCGGTACCCCTGAGGCGATGAGAACACACGACGGCCAATTACTACCCTCGGTACGCGAGGCGATGAGAACACACGACGGCCATTTTCTACCCTCGGTAGCCCTTAGGCGATGAGAACACATGACGGCCATTTACTACACTTGGTACCGCAGACACAATGAGAACACACGACGGCCATTTACTACCCTCGGTACCACTGAAACGATGAGAACACACGACGGCCATTTACTACCCTTGGTATCCCCGACACAATGAGAACACACGACGGCCATTTACTACCCTTGGTACCACTGAAACAATGAGAACACACGACGGCCATTTTCTACCCTTGGTAGCCGAGGCAATGAGAACACACGACGGCCATTTTCTAGCCTTGGTAGCCGAGGCAATGAGAACACACGACGACCATTTACTACCCTCGGTAGACCTGTCGCGATGAGAACACACGACGGCCATTTACTACCCTTGGTATCCCCGACACAATGAGAACACACGACGGCCATTTACTACCCTCGGTACCCCTGAGGCGATGAGAACACACGACGGCCATTTACTACCCTTGGTATCCCCGACACAATGAGAACACACGACGGCCATTTACTACCCTCGGTACCCCTGAGGCGTTCAGAACACACGACGGCCATTTACTACCCTCGGTACCCCTGAGGCGATGAGAACACACGACGGCCATTTACTACCCTCGGTACCCCTGAGGCGATGAGAACACACGACGGCCATTTACTACCCTCGGTACCCGAGGCGATGAGAACACACGACGGCCATTTACTACGCTCGGTACCCCTGAGGCGATGAGAACACACGACGGCCAATTACTACCCTCGGTACGCGAGGCGATGAGAACACACGACGGCCATTTTCTACCCTCGGTAGCCCTTAGGCGATGAGAACACATGACCGCCATTTACTACACTTGGTACCGCAGACACAATGAGAACACACGACGGCCATTTACTACCCTTGGTACCACTGAAACGATGAGAACACACGACGGCCATTTACTACCCTTGGTATCCCCGACACAATGAGAACACACGACGGCCATTTACTACCCTTGGTACCACTGAAACAATGAGAACACACGACGGCCATTTTCTACCCTTGGTAGCCGAGGCAATGAGAACACACGACGGCCATTTTCTAGCCTTGGTAGCCGAGGCAATGAGAACACACGACGACCATTTACTACCCTCGGTAGACCTGTCGCGATGAGAACACACGACGACCATTTACTACCCTTGGTATCCCCGACACAATGAGAACACACGACGGCCATTTACTACCCTCGGTACCCCTGAGGCGTTCAGAACACACGACGGCCATTTACTACCCTCGGTACCCCTGAGGCGATGAGAACACACGACGGCCATTTACTACCCTCGGTACCCCTGAGGCGATGAGAACACACGACGGCCAATTACTACCCTCGGTACGCGAGGCGATGAGAACACACGACGGCCATTTTCTACCCTCGGTAGCCCTTAGGCGATGAGAACACATGACGGCCATTTACTACACTTGGTACCGCAGACACAATGAGAACACACGACGGCCATTTACTACCCTCGGTACCACTGAAACGATGAGAACACACGACGGCCATTATCTACCCTTGGTATCCCCGGCACAATGAGAACTCACGACGGCCATTTACTACCCTCGGTACCCCTGAGGCGATGAGAACACACGACGGCCATTTACTACCCTCGGTACGCGAGGAGATGAGAACACATGACGGCCATTTACTACCCTCGATTGCCCTTAGGCAATGAGAACACACGACGGCCATTTACTACACTTGGTACCCCAGACACAATGAGAACACACGACGGCCATTTACTACCCTCGGTACCACTGAAACGATGAGAACACACGACGGCCATTTTCTACCCTTGGGAGCCGAGGCAATGAGAACACACGACGGCCATTTTCTACCCTTGGCAGCCGAGGCAATGAGAACACACGACGGCCATTTACTACCCTCGGTAGCCCTGTCGCGATGAGAACATACGACAGCCATTTATTACCCTCGGTACCAGAGGCGATGAGAACACACGACGGCCATTTACTACCCTTGGTATCCCCGACACAATGAGAACACACGACGGCCATTTACTACCCTTGGTACCCCTGAGGCGTTGAGAACACACGACGGCCATTTACTACCCTTGGTATCCCCGACACAATGAGAACACACGACGGCCATTTACTACCCTCGGTACCCCTGAGGCGATGAGAACACACGACGGCCATTTACTACCCTCATTACCCGAGGCGATGAGAACACACGACGGCCATTTACTACCCTCGGTACATGAGGCTATGCGAACACACGACGGCCATTTACTACCCTCATTACCCGAGGCGATGAGAACACACGACGGCCATCTACTACCCTCGGTACCCCTGAGGCGATGAGAACACACGACGGCCATTTACTACCCTCGGTACATGAGGCTATGCGAACACACGACGGCCATTTACTACCCTCGGTACATGAGGCTATGCGAACACACGACGGCCATTTACTACCCTCGGTACATGAGGCTATGAGAACACACGACGGCCATTTACTAACCTCGGTAGCCCAGAGGCAATGAGAACATACGACGGCCATTTATTACCCTCGGTACCCCTGAGGTGATGAGAACACACAACGGCCATTTACTACCCTCGGTACGCGAGGTGATGGTGACACACGACGGCCATTTACTACCCTCGGTACACGAGGTGATGGGAACACACAACGGCCATTTCCTAACCTCGGGAGCCCTGAGGCGATGAGAACCCACGACGGCCATTTACTACCCTCGGTACCCGATGCGATGAGAACACACGACAGCCATTTTCTACCCTCGGTAGCCCTGAGGAGATGAGATCACACGACGGCCATTTACTACCCTCGGTACCCCTTAGGCGATGAGAACACACGACGGCCATTTACTACCCTTGGTACCCGAGGCGATGAGAACACACGACAGCCATTTACTACCCTCGGTACCCGAGGCGATGAGAACAAACGACGGCCATTTACTACCCTCGGTACCCGAGGCGATGAGAACACACGACAGCCATTTTCTACCCTCGGTAGCCCTGAGGCGATGAGAACACACGACGGCCATTTACTACCCTCGGTACCCCTTAGGCGATGAGAACACACGACGGCCATTTACTACACATGGTACCCCAGACAAAATGAGAACACACGACGGCCATTTACTACCCTCGGTAACCCTGAAACGATGAGAACACTCGACGGCCATTTACTACACTTGCTACCCCAGACACAATGAGAACACACGACGGCCATTTACTACCCTCGGTACCACTGAAACGATGAGAACACACGACGGCCATTTTCTACCCTTGGGAGCCGAGGCAATGAGAACACACGACGGCCATTTTCTACCCTTGGCAGCCGAGGCAATGAGAACACACGACGGCCATTTACTACCCTCGGTAGCCCTGTCGCGATGAGAACATACGACAGCCATTTATTACCCTCGGTACCAGAGGCGATGAGAACACACGACGGCCATTTACTACCCTTGGTATCCCCGACACAATGAGAACACACGACGGCCATTTACTACCCTTGGTACCCCTGAGGCGTTCAGAACACACGACGGCCATTTACTACCCTTGGTATCCCCGACACAATGAGAACACACGACGGCCATTTACTACCCTCGGTACCACTGAAACGATGAGAACACACGACGGCCATTTTCTACCCTTGGTAGCCGAGGCAATGAGAACACACGACGGCCATTTTCTACCCTTGGTAGCCGAGGCAATGAGAACACACGACGGCCATTTACTACCCTCGGTAGCACTGTCGCGATGAGAACATACGACAGCCATTTATTACCCTCGGTACCTGAGGCGATGAGAACACACGACGGCCATTTACTACCCTTGGTATCCCCGACACAATGAGAACACACGACGGCCATTTACTACCCTTGGTACCCCTGAGGCGTTGAGAACACACGACGGCCATTTACTACCCTTGGTATCCCCGACACAATGAGAACACACGACGGCCATTTACTACCCTCGGTACCCCTGAGGCGATGAGAACACACGACGGCCATTTACTACCCTCATTACCCGAGGCGATGAGAACACACGACGGCCATTTACTACCCTCGGTACATGAGGCTATGCGAACACACGACGGCCATTTACTACCCTCATTACCCGAGGCGATGAGAACACACGACGGCCATTTACTACCCTCGGTACCCCTGAGGCGATGAGAACACACGACGGCCATTTACTACCCTCATTACCCGAGGCGATGAGAACACACGACGGCCATTTACTACCCTCGGTACATGAGGCTATGCGAACACACGACGGCCATTTACTAACCTCGGTAGCCCAGAGGCAATGAGAACATACGACGGCCATTTATTACCCTCGGTACATGAGGCTATGCGAACACACGACGGCCATTTACTACCCTCATTACCCGAGGCGATGAGAACACACGACGGCCATTTACTAACCTCGGTAGCCCAGAGGCAATGAGAACATACGACGGCCATTTATTACCCTCGGTACCCCTGAGGTGAAGAGAACACACAACGGCCATTTACTACCCTCGGTACGCGAGGTGATGGTGACACACGACGGCCATTTACTACCCTCGGTACGCGAGGCGATGAGGAGACACGACAGCCATTTACTAACCTCGGTATCCCAGAGGCAATGAGAACACACGACGGCCAGTTATTACCCTCGGTACCCCTGAGGCGATGAGAACACACGATGGCCATTTATTACCCTCGATACCCCTGAGGCGATGACAACACACGACGGCCATTTACTAAACTCAGTACGCGAGGTGATGGGAACACACGACGGCCATTTCCTAACCTCGGGAGCCCTGAGGCGAAGAGAATACACGACGGCCAGTTACTACCCTCGGTACCCGAGGCGATGAGAACCCACGACGGCCATTTACTACCCTCGGTACCCGATGCGATGAGAACACACGACAGCCATTTTCTACCCTCGGTAGCCCTGAGGCGATGAGAACACACGACGGCCATTTACTACCCTCGGTACCCCTTAGGCGATGAGAGCACACGACGGCCATTTACTACACTTGGTACCCCAGACAAAATGAGAACACACGACGGCCATTTACTACCCTCGGTAACCCTGAAACGATGAGAACACTCGACGACCATTTACTACACTTGCTACCCCAGACACAATGAGAACACACGACGGCCATTTACTACCCTCAGTAACCCTGAAACGATGAGAACACACGACGGCCATTTACTACACTTGGTACCCCAGACACAATGAGAACACACGACGGCCATTTACTACCCTCGGTACCACTGAAACGATGAGAACACGCGACGGCCATTTACTACACTCGGTACCACTGAAACGATGAGAACACACGACGGCCATTTACTACACTCGGTACCACTGAAACGATGAGAACACACGACGGCCATTTTCTACCCTTGGTAGCCGAGGCAATGAGAACACACGTCGGCCATTTAATACCCTCATTACCTGAGGCGATGAGAACACACGACGGCCATTTACTACCCTCGGTAACCCTGAAACGATGAGAACACACGACGGCCATTTACTACCCTCGGTACGCGAGGCGATGAGAACACACGACGGCCATTTACTACCCTCGGTACGCGAGGCAATGAGAACACACGACGGCCATTTACTACCCTCGGTACGCGAGGCGATGAGAACACACGACGGCCATTTACTACCCTCATTACCCGAGGCGATGAGAACACACGACGGCCAGTTATTACCCTCGGTACCCCTGAGGCGATGAGAACACACGATGGCCATTTATTACCCTCGATACCCCTGAGGCGATGACAACACACGACGGCCATTTACTACCTCAGTACGCGAGGTGATGGGAACACACGACGGCCATTTCCTAACCTCGGGAGCCCTGAGGCGAAGAGAATACACGACGGCCAGTTACTACCCTCGGTACCCGAGGCGATGAGAACCCACGACGGCCATTTACTACCCTCGGTACCCGATGCGATGAGAACACACGACAGCCATTTTCTACCCTCGGTAGCCCTGAGGCGATGAGAACACACGACGGCCATTTACTACCCTCGGTACCCCTTAGGCGATGAGAGCACACGACGGCCATTTACTACACTTGGTACCCCAGACAAAATGAGAACACACGACGGCCATTTACTACCCTCGGTAACCCTGAAACGATGAGAACACTCGACGACCATTTACTACACTTGCTACCCCAGACACAATGAGAACACACGACGGCCATTTACTACCCTCAGTAACCCTGAAACGATGAGAACACACGACGGCCATTTACTACACTTGGTACCCCAGACACAATGAGAACACACGACGGCCATTTACTACCCTCGGTACCACTGAAACGATGAGAACACGCGACGGCCATTTACTACACTCGGTACCACTGAAACGATGAGAACACACGACGGCCATTTACTACACTCGGTACCACTGAAACGATGAGAACACACGACGGCCATTTTCTACCCTTGGTAGCCGAGGCAATGAGAACACACGACGGCCATTTACTACCCTCATTACCCGAGGCGATGAGAACACACGACGGCCATTTACTACCCTCGGTACCCAATGCGATGAGAACACACGACAGCCATTTTCTACCCTCGGTAGCCCTGAGGTGATGAGAACACACGACGGCCATTTACTACCCTCGGTACCCAATGCGATGAGAACACACGACAGCCATTTTCTACCCTCGGTAGCCCTGAGGTGATGAGAACACACGACGGCCATTTAATACCCTCGGTACCCCTTAGGCGATGAGAACACACGACCGCCATTTACTACCCTCGGTAACCCTGAAACGATGAGAACACACGACGGCCATTTACTACACTCGGTACCACTGAAACGATGAGAACACACGACGGCCATTTTCTACCCTTGGTAGCCGAGGCAATGAGAACACACGTCGGCCATTTACTACACTTGGTACCCCAGACAAAATGAGAACACACGACGGCCATTTACTACCCTCGGTACGCGAGGCGATGAGAACACACGACGGCCATTTACTACCCTCGGTACGCGAGGCGATGAGAACACACGACGGCCATTTACTACCCTCGGTACGCGAGGCGATGAGAACACACGACGGCCATTTACTACCCTCGGTACCCGAGGCGATGAGAACACACGACGGCCATTTACTACCCTTGGTATCCCTGAAACGATGAGAACACACGAAGGCCATTTACTACCCTCGGTACCCCTGAGGCGTTGAGAACACACGACGGCCATTTACTACCCTTGGTATCCCCGACACAATGAGAACACACGACGGCCATTTACTACCCTCGGTACCCCTGAGGCGATGAGAACACACGACGGCCATTTACTACCCTCATTACCCGAGGCGATGAGAACACACGACGGCCATTTACTACCCTCGGAACATGAGGCTATGCGAACACAAGACGGCCATTTACTACCCTCATTACCCGAGGCGATGAGAACACACGACGGCCATTTACTACCCTCGGTACATGAGGCTATGAGAACACACGACGGCCATTTACTAACCTCGGTAGCCCAGAGGCAATGAGAACATACGACGGCCATTTATTACCCTCGGTACCCCTGAGGTGATGAGAACACACAACGGCCATTTACTACCCTCGGTACGCGAGGTGATGGTGACACACAACAGCCATTTACTACCCTCGGTACGCGAGGTGATGGTGACACACGACGGCCATTTACTACCCTCGGTACGCGAGGCGATGAGAACACACGACGGCCATTTACTACCCTCGGTACGCGAGGCGATGAGGAGACACGACGGCCATTTACTAACCTCGGTATCCCAGAGGCAATGAGAACACACGACGGCCAGTTATTACCCTCGGTATCCCTGAAACGATGAGAACACACGAAGGCCATTTACTACCCTCGGTACCCCTGAGGCGATGAGAACACACGACGGCCATTTACTACCCTCGGTACATGAGGCTATGCGAACACACGACGGCCATTTACTACCCTCGGTAACCCTGAAACGATGAGAACACTCGACGGCCATTTACTACACTTGCTACCCCAGACACAATGAGAACACACGACGGCCATTTACTACCCTCAGTAACCCTGAAACGATGAGAACACACGACAG
This sequence comes from Hypanus sabinus, assembly GCF_030144855.1. Taxonomy (NCBI): domain Eukaryota; kingdom Metazoa; phylum Chordata; class Chondrichthyes; order Myliobatiformes; family Dasyatidae; genus Hypanus; species Hypanus sabinus. The sequence goes on along the minus strand of NC_082719.1, from coordinate 105,364,115 downwards.
CCATTTACTACACTTGGTACCCCAGACACAATGAGAACACACGACGGCCATTTACTACCCTCGGTACCCCAGACACAATGAGAACACACGACGGCCATTTACTACCCTCGGTACCACTGAAACGATGAGAACACACGACGGCCATTTTCTACCCTTGGTAGCCGAGGCAATGAGAACACACGTCGGCCATTTAATACCCTCATTACCTGAGGCGATGAGAACACACGACGGCCATTTACTACCCTCGGTAACCCTGAAACGATGAGAACACACGACGGCCATTTACTACCCTCGGTACGCGAGGTGATGAGAACACACGACGGCCATTTACTACCCTCGGTACGCGAGGCAATGAGAACACACGACGGCCATTTACTACCCTCGGTACGCGAGGCGATGAGAACACACGACGGCCATTTACTACCCTCATTACCCGAGGCGATGAGAACACACGACGGCCATTTACTACCCTCGGTACCCAATGCGATGAGAACACACGACAGCCATTTTCTACCCTCGGTAGCCCTGAGGTGATGAGAACACACGACGGCCATTTAATACCCTCGGTACCCCTTAGGCGATGAGAACACACGACCGCCATTTACTACCCTCGGTAACCCTGAAACGATGAGAACACACGACGGCCATTTACTACACTCGGTACCACTGAAACGATGAGAACACACGACGGCCATTTTCTACCCTTGGTAGCCGAGGCAATGAGAACACACGTCGGCCATTTACTACACTTGGTACCCCAGACAAAATGAGAACACACGACGGCCATTTACTACCCTCGGTACGCGAGGCGATGAGAACACACGACGGCCATTTACTACCCTCGGTACGCGAGGCGATGAGAACACACGACGGCCATTTACTACCCTCGGTACGCGAGGCGATGAGAACACACGACGGCCATTTACTACCCTCGGTACCCGAGGCGATGAGAACACACGACGGCCATTTACTACCCTTGGTATCCCTGAAACGATGAGAACACACGAAGGCCATTTACTACCCTCGGTACCCCTGAGGCGTTGAGAACACACGACGGCCATTTACTACCCTTGGTATCCCCGACACAATGAGAACACACGACGGCCATTTACTACCCTCGGTACCCCTGAGGCGATGAGAACACACGACGGCCATTTACTACCCTCGGAACATGAGGCTATGCGAACACAAGACGGCCATTTACTACCCTCATTACCCGAGGCGATGAGAACACACGACGGCCATTTACTACCCTCGGTACATGAGGCTATGAGAACACACGACGGCCATTTACTAACCTCGGTAGCCCAGAGGCAATGAGAACATACGACGGCCATTTATTACCCTCGGTACCCCTGAGGTGATGAGAACACACAACGGCCATTTACTACCCTCGGTACGCGAGGTGATGGTGACACACAACAGCCATTTACTACCCTCGGTACGCGAGGTGATGGTGACACACGACGGCCATTTACTACCCTCGGTACGCGAGGCGATGAGAACACACGACGGCCATTTACTACCCTCGGTACGCGAGGCGATGAGGAGACACGACGGCCATTTACTAACCTCGGTATCCCAGAGGCAATGAGAACACACGACGGCCAGTTATTACCCTCGGTACCCCTGAGGCGATGAGAACACACGATGGCCATTTATTACCCTTGGTATCCCTGAAACGATGAGAACACACGAAGGCCATTTACTACCCTCGGTACCCCTGAGGCGATGAGAACACACGACGGCCATTTACTACCCTCATTACCCGAGGCGATGAGAACACACGACGGCCATTTACTACCCTCGGTACATGAGGCTATGCGAACACACGACGGCCATTTACTACCCTCATTACCCGAGGCGATGAGAACACACGACGGCCATTTACTAACCTCGGTAGCCCAGAGGCAATGAGAACATACGACGGCCATTTATTACCCTCGGTACCCCTGAGGTGATGAGAACACACAACGGCCATTTACTACCCTCGGTACGCGAGGTGATGGTGACACACGACGGCCATTTACTACCCTCGGTACGCGAGGCGATGAGGAGACACGACAGCCATTTACTAACCTCGGTATCCCAGAGGCAATGAGAACACACGACGGCCAGTTATTACCCTCGGTACCCCTGAGGCGATGAGAACACACGATGGCCATTTATTACCCTCGATACCCCTGAGGCGATGACAACACACGACGGCCATTTACTACCCTCAGTACGCGAGGTGATGGGAACACACGACGGCCATTTCCTAACCTCGGGAGCCCTGAGGCGAAGAGAATACACGACGGCCAGTTACTACCCTCGGTACCCGAGGCGATGAGAACCCACGACGGCCATTTACTACCCTCGGTACCCGATGCGATGAGAACACACGACAGCCATTTTCTACCCTCGGTAGCCCTGAGGAGATGAGATCACACGACGGCCATTTACTACCCTCGGTACCCCTTAGGCGATGAGAACACACGACGGCCATTTACTACCCTCGGTACCCGAGGCGATGAGAACACACGACGGCCATTTACTACCCTCGGTACCCGATGCGATGAGAACACACGACAGCCATTTTCTACCCTCGGTAGCCCTGAGGCGATGAGAACACACGACGGCCATTTACTACCCTCATTACCCGAGGCGATGAGAACACACGACGGCCATTTACTACCCTCGGTACATGAGGCTATGCGAACACACGACGGCCATTTACTACCCTCATTACCCGAGGCGATGAGAACACACGACGGCCATTTACTAACCTCGGTAGCCCAGAGGCAATGAGAACATACGACGGCCATTTATTACCCTCGGTACCCCTGAGGTGATGAGAACACACAACGGCCATTTACTACCCTCGGTACGCGAGGTGATGGTGACACACGACGGCCATTTACTACCCTCGGTACGCGAGGCGATGAGGAGACACGACAGCCATTTACTAACCTCGGTATCCCAGAGGCAATGAGAACACACGACGGCCAGTTATTACCCTCGGTACCCCTGAGGCGATGAGAACACACGATGGCCATTTATTACCCTCGATACCCCTGAGGCGATGACAACACACGACGGCCATTTACTACCCTCAGTACGCGAGGTGATGGGAACACACGACGGCCATTTCCTAACCTCGGGAGCCCTGAGGCGAAGAGAATACACGACGGCCAGTTACTACCCTCGGTACCCGAGGCGATGAGAACACACGACAGCCATTTTCTACCCTCGGTAGCCCTGAGGAGATGAGATCACACGACGGCCATTTACTACCCTCGGTACCCGAGGCGATGAGAACACACGACGGCCATTTACTACCCTCGGTACCCGATGCGATGAGAACACACGACGGCCATTTACTACACTTGGTACCCCAGACAAAATGAGAACACACGACGGCCATTTACTACCCTCGGTACGCGAGGCGATGAGAACACACGACGGCCATTTACTACCCTCGGTACGCGAGGCGATGAGAACACACGACGGCCATTTACTACCCTCGGTACGCGAGGCGATGAGAACACACGACGGCCATTTACTACCCTCGGTACCCGAGGCGATGAGAACACACGACGGCCATTTACTACCCTTGGTATCCCTGAAACGATGAGAACACACGAAGGCCATTTACTACCCTCGGTACCCCTGAGGCGTTGAGAACACACGACGGCCATTTACTACCCTTGGTATCCCCGACACAATGAGAACACACGACGGCCATTTACTACCCTCGGTACCCGAGACGATAAGAACACACGACGGCCATTTACTACCCTCGGTACCCCTGAGGCGATGAGAACACACGACGGCCATTTACTACCCTCATTACCCAATGCGATGAGAACACACGACCGCCATTTACTACCCTCGGTAACCCTGAAACGATGAGAACACACGACGGCCATTTACTACACTCGGTACCACTGAAACGATGAGAACACACGACGGCCATTTTCTACCCTTGGTAGCCGAGGCAATGAGAACACACGTCGGCCATTTACTACACTTGGTACCCCAGACAAAATGAGAACACACGACGGCCATTTACTACCCTCGGTACGCGAGGCGATGAGAACACACGACGGCCATTTACTACCCTCGGTACGCGAGGCGATGAGAACACACGACGGCCATTTACTACCCTCGGTACCCGAGGCGATGAGAACACACGACGGCCATTTACTACCCTTGGTATCCCTGAAACGATGAGAACACACGAAGGCCATTTACTACCCTCGGTACCCCTGAGGCGTTGAGAACACACGACGGCCATTTACTACCCTTGGTATCCCCGACACAATGAGAACACACGACGGCCATTTACTACCCTCGGTACCCCTGAGGCGATGAGAACACACGACGGCCATTTACTACCCTTGGTATCCCCGACACAATGAGAACACACGACGGCCATTTACTACCCTCGGTAGCCCTGAGGCGATGAGAACACACGACGGCCATTTACTACCCTCGGTACATGAGGCTATGAGAACACACGACGGCCATTTACTAACCTCGGTACCCCTGAGGCGATGAGAACACACGACGGCCATTTACTACCCTCGGTACATGAGGCTATGAGAACACACGACGGCCATTTACTACCCTCGGTACATGAGGCGATGAGAACACACGACGGCCATTTACTACCCTCGGTACCCCTGAGGCGATGAGAACACACGACGGCCATTTACTACCCTCGGTACATGAGGCTATGAGAACACACGACGGCCATTTACTAACCTCGGTAGCCCAGAGGCAATGAGAACACACGACGGCCATTTATTACCCTCGGTACCCCTGAGGTGATGAGAACACACAACGGCCATTTACTACCCTCGGTACGCGAGGTGATGGTGACACACGACGGCCATTTACTACCCTCGGTACGCGAGGCGATGAGGAGACACGACGGCCATTTACTACCCTCGGTACCCCTTAGGCGATGAGAACACACGACGGCCATTTACTACCCTCGGTACCCGATGCGATGAGAACACACGACAGCCATTTTCTACCCTCGGTAGCCCTGAGGCGATGAGAACACACGACGGCCATTTACTACCCTCGGTACCCGAGGCGATGAGAACACACCACGGCCATTTACTACCCTCGGTACCCGATGCGATGAGAACACACGACAGCCATTTTCTACCCTCGGTAGCCCTGAGGCGATGAGAACACACGACGGCCATTTACTACCCTCGGTACCCCTTAGGCGATGAGAGCACACGACGGCCATTTACTACACTTGGTACCCCAGACAAAATGAGAACACACGACGGCCATTTACTACCCTCGGTAACCCTGAAACGATGAGAACACTCGACGGCCATTTACTACACTTGCTACCCCAGACACAATGAGAACACACGACGGCCATTTACTACCCTCAGTAACCCTGAAACGATGAGAACACACGACAGCCATTTACTACACTTGGTACCCCAGACACAATGAGAACACACGACGGCCATTTACTACCCTCGGTACCACTGAAACGATGAGAACACACGACGGCCATTTTCTACCCTTGGTAGCCGAGGCAATGAGAACACACGTCGGCCATTTAATACCCTCATTACCTGAGGCGATGAGAACACACGACGGCCATTTACTACCCTCGGTAACCCTGAAACGATGAGAACACACGACGGCCATTTACTACCCTCGGTACGCGAGGCGATGAGAACACACGACGGCCATTTACTACCCTCGGTACGCGAGGCAATGAGAACACACGACGGCCATTTACTACCCTCGGTACGCGAGGCGATGAGAACACACGACGGCCATTTACTACCCTCATTACCCGAGGCGATGAGAACACACGACGGCCATTTACTACCCTCGGTACCCAATGCGATGAGAACACACGACAGCCATTTTCTACCCTCGGTAGCCCTGAGGTGATGAGAACACACGACGGCCATTTAATACCCTCGGTACCCCTTAGGCGATGAGAACACACGACCGCCATTTACTACCCTCGGTAACCCTGAAACGATGAGAACACACGACGGCCATTTACTACACTCGGTACCACTGAAACGATGAGAACACACGACGGCCATTTTCTACCCTTGGTAGCCGAGGCAATGAGAACACACGTCGGCCATTTACTACACTTGGTACCCCAGACAAAATGAGAACACACGACGGCCATTTACTACCCTCGGTACGCGAGGCGATGAGAACACACGACGGCCATTTACTACCCTCGGTACGCGAGGCGATGAGAACACACGACGGCCATTTACTACCCTCGGTACGCGAGGCGATGAGAACACACGACGGCCATTTACTACCCTCGGTACCCGAGGCGATGAGAACACACGACGGCCATTTACTACCCTTGGTATCCCTGAAACGATGAGAACACACGAAGGCCATTTACTACCCTCGGTACCCCTGAGGCGTTGAGAACACACGACGGCCATTTACTACCCTTGGTATCCCCGACACAATGAGAACACACGACGGCCATTTACTACCCTCGGTACCCCTGAGGCGATGAGAACACACGACGGCCATTTACTACCCTCATTACCCGAGGCGATGAGAACACACGACGGCCATTTACTACCCTCGGAACATGAGGCTATGCGAACACAAGACGGCCATTTACTACCCTCATTACCCGAGGCGATGAGAACACACGACGGCCATTTACTACCCTCGGTACATGAGGCTATGAGAACACACGACGGCCATTTACTAACCTCGGTAGCCCAGAGGCAATGAGAACATACGACGGCCATTTATTACCCTCGGTACCCCTGAGGTGATGAGAACACACAACGGCCATTTACTACCCTCGGTACGCGAGGTGATGGTGACACACGACGGCCATTTACTACCCTCGGTACGCGAGGCGATGAGAACACACGACGGCCATTTACTACCCTCGGTACGCGAGGCGATGAGGAGACACGACGGCCATTTACTAACCTCGGTATCCCAGAGGCAATGAGAACACACGACGGCCAGTTATTACCCTCGGTACCCCTGAGGCGATGAGAACACACGATGGCCATTTATTACCCTTGGTATCCCTGAAACGATGAGAACACACGAAGGCCATTTACTACCCTCGGTACCCCTGAGGCGATGAGAACACACGACGGCCATTTACTACCCTCATTACCCGAGGCGATGAGAACACACGACGGCCATTTACTACCCTCGGTACATGAGGCTATGCGAACACACGACGGCCATTTACTACCCTCATTACCCGAGGCGATGAGAACACACGACGGCCATTTACTAACCTCGGTAGCCCAGAGGCAATGAGAACATACGACGGCCATTTATTACCCTCGGTACCCCTGAGGTGATGAGAACACACAACGGCCATTTACTACCCTCGGTACGCGAGGTGATGGTGACACACGACGGCCATTTACTACCCTCGGTACGCGAGGCGATGAGGAGACACGACAGCCATTTACTAACCTCGGTATCCCAGAGGCAATGAGAACACACGACGGCCAGTTATTACCCTCGGTACCCCTGAGGCGATGAGAACACACGATGGCCATTTATTACCCTCGATACCCCTAAGGCGATGACAACACACGACGGCCATTTACTACCCTCAGTACGCGAGGTGATGGGAACACACGACGGCCATTTCCTAACCTCGGGAGCCCTGAGGCGAAGAGAATACACGACGGCCAGTTACTACCCTCGGTACCCGAGGCGATGAGAACCCACGACGGCCATTTACTACCCTCGGTACCCGATGCGATGAGAACACACGACAGCCATTTTCTACCCTCGGTAGCCCTGAGGAGATGAGATCACACGACGGCCATTTACTACCCTCGGTACCCCTTAGGCGATGAGAACACACGACGGCCATTTACTACCCTCGGTACCCGAGGCGATGAGAACACACGACGGCCATTTACTACCCTCGGTACCCGATGCGATGAGAACACACGACAGCCATTTTCTACCCTCGGTAGCCCTGAGGCGATGAGAACACACGACGGCCATTTACTACACTTGGTACCCCAGACAAAATGAGAACACACGACGGCCATTTACTACCCTCGGTAACCCTGAAACGATGAGAACACTCGACGGCCATTTACTACACTTGCTACCCCAGACACAATGAGAACACACGACGGCCATTTACTACCCTCAGTAACCCTGAAACGATGAGAACACACGACGGCCATTTACTACACTTGGTACCCCAGACACAATGAGAACACACGACGGCCATTTACTACCCTCGGTACCACTGAAACGATGAGAACACACGACGGCCATTTACTACACTCGGTACCACTGAAACGATGAGAACACACGACGGCCATTTTCTACCCTTGGTAGCCGAGGCAATGAGAACACACGTCGGCCATTTAATACCCTCATTACCTGAGGCGATGAGAACACACGACGGCCATTTACTACCCTCGGTAACCCTGAAACGATGAGAACACACGACGGCCATTTACTACCCTCGGTACGCGAGGCGATGAGAACACACGACGGCCATTTACTACCCTCATTACCCGAGGCGATGAGAACACACGACGGCCATTTACTACCCTCGGTACATGAGGCTATGAGAACACACGACGGCCATTTACTAACCTCGGTAGCCCAGAGGCAATGAGAACATACGACGGCCATTTATTACCCTCGGTACCCCTGAGGTGATGAGAACACACGATGGCCATTTATTACCCTCGATACCCCTGAGGCGATGACAACACACGACGGCCATTTACTACCCTCAGTACGCGAGGTGATGGGAACACACGACGGCCATTTCCTAACCTCGGGAGCCCTGAGGCGAAGAGAATACACGACGGCCAGTTACTACCCTCGGTACCCGAAGCGATGAGAACCCACGACGGCCATTTACTACCCTCGGTACCCGATGCGATGAGAACACACGACAGCCATTTTCTACCCTCGGTAGCCCTGAGGAGATGAGAACACACGACGGCCATTTACTACCCTCGGTACCCCTTAGGCGATGAGAACACACGACGGCCATTTACTACCCTCGGTACCCGATGCGATGAGAACACACGACAGCCATTTTCTACCCTCGGTAGCCCTGAGGCGATGAGAACACACGACGGCCATTTACTACCCTCGGTAGCCCTGATGCGATGAGAACACACGACGGCCATTTACTACACTTGGTACCCCAGACAAAATGAGAACACACGACGGCCATTTACTACCCTCGGTACCCCTTAGGCGATGAGAGCACACGACGGCCATTTACTACACTTGGTACCCCAGACAAAATGAGAACACACGACGGCCATTTACTACCCTCGGTAACCCTGAAACGATGAGAACACTCGACGGCCATTTACTACACTTGCTACCCCAGACACAATGAGAACACACGACGGCCATTTACTACCCTCAGTAACCCTGAAACGATGAGAACACACGACGGCCATTTACTACACTTGGTACCACTGAAACGATGAGAACACACGACGGCCATTTTCTACCCTCGGTACCACTGAAACGATGAGAACACACGACGGCCATTTTCTACCCTTGGTAGCCGAGGCAATGAGAACACACGTCGGCCATTTAATACCCTCATTAGCTGAGGCGATGAGAACACACGACGGCCATTTACTACCCTCGGTAACCCTGAAACGATGAGAACACACGACGGCCATTTACTACCCTCGGTACGCGAGGCGATGAGAACACACGACGGCCATTTACTACCCTCGGTACGCGAGGCAATGAGAACACACGACGGCCATTTACTACCCTCGGTACGCGAGGCGATGAGAACACACGACGGCCATTTACTACCCTCATTACCCGAGGCGATGAGAACACACGACGGCCATTTACTACCCTCGGTACCCAATGCGATGAGAACACACGACAGCCATTTTCTACCCTCGGTAGCCCTGAGGTGATGAGAACACACGACGGCCATTTAATACCCTCGGTAACCCTGAAACGATGAGAACACACGACGGCCATTTACTACACTCGGTACCACTGAAACGATGAGAACACACGACGGCCATTTTCTACCCTTGGTAGCCGAGGCAATGAGAACACACGTCGGCCATTTACTACACTTGGTACCCCAGACAAAATGAGAACACACGACGGCCATTTACTACCCTCGGTACGCGAGGCGATGAGAACACACGACGGCCATTTACTACCCTCGGTACGCGAGGCGATGAGAACACACGACGGCCATTTACTACCCTCGGTATCCCTGAAACGATGAGAACACACGAAGGCCATTTACTACCCTCGGTACCCGAGGCGATGAGAACACACGACGGCCATTTACTACCCTTGGTATCCCTGAAACGATGAGAACACACGAAGGCCATTTACTACCCTCGGTACCCGAGGCGATGAGAACACACGACGGCCATTTCCTAACCTCGGGAGTCCTGAGGCGAAGAGAATACACGACGGCCATTTACTACCCTTGGTATCCCCGACACAATGAGAACACACGAAGGCCATTTACTACCCTCGGTACCCGAGGCGATGAGAACACACGACGGCCATTTACTACCCTCGGTACCCCTGAGGCGTTGAGAACACACGACGGCCATTTACTACCCTCGGTACCCGAGGCGATGAGAACACACGACGGCCATTTACTACCCTCGGTACGCGAGGCGATGAGAACACACGACGGCCATTTACTACCCTCATTACCCGAGGCGATGAGAACACACGACGGCCATTTACTACCCTCGGTACCCAATGCGATGAGAACACACGACAGCCATTTTCTACCCTCGGTAGCCCTGAGGTGATGAGAACACACGACTGCCATTTACTACCCTCGGTACCCCTTAGGCGATGAGAACACACGACCGCCATTTACTACCCTCGGTAACCCTGAAACGATGAGAACACACGACGGCCATTTTCTACCCTTGGTAGCCGAGGCAATGAGAACACACGTCGGCCATTTACTACACTTGGTACCCCAGACAAAATGAGAACACACGACGGCCATTTACTACCCTCGGTACGCGAGGCGATGAGAACACACGACGGCCATTTACTACCCTCGGTACGCGAGGCGATGAGAACACACGACGGCCATTTACTACCCTCGGTACGCAAGGCGATGAGAACACACGACGGCCATTTACTACACTTGGTACCCCAGACCCAATGAGAACACACGACGGCCATTTACTACCCTCGGTACCACTGAAACGATGAGAACACACGACGGCCATTTACTACACTTGCTACCCCAGACACAATGAGAACACACGACGGCCATTTACTACCCTCGGTACCACTGAAACGATGAGAACACATGACGGCCATTTTCTACCCTTGGTAGCCGAGGCAATGAGAACACACGACGGCCATTTACTATCCTTGGTAGCCCTGTCGCGATGAGAACATACGACAGCCATTTATTACCCTCGGTACCTGAGGCGATGAGAACAGACGACGGCCATTTACTACCCTTGGTATCCCCGACACAATGAGAACACACGACGGCCATTTACTACACTCGGTACCACTGAAACGATGAGAACACACGACGGCCATTTTCTACCCTTGGTAGCCGAGGCAATGAGAACACACGTCGGCCATTTACTACACTTGGTACCCCAGACAAAATGAGAACACACGACGGCCATTTACTACCCTCGGTACGCGAGGCGATGAGAACACACGACGGCCATTTACTACCCTCGGTACGCGAGGCGATGAGAACACACGACGGCCATTTACTACCCTCGGTACCCCTGAGGCATTGAGAACACACGACGGCCATTTACTACCCTCGGTACCCGAGGCGATGAGAACACACGACGGCCATTTACTACCCTCGGTACGCGAGGCGATGAGAACACACGACAGCCATTTACTACCCTCATTACCCGAGGCGATGAGAACACACGACGGCCATTTACTACCCTCGGTACCCAATGCGATGAGAACACACGACAGCCATTTTCTACCCTCGGTAGCCCTGAGGTGATGAGAACACACGACGGCCATTTACTACCCTCGGTAACCCTGAAACGATGAGAACACACGACGGCCATTTTCTACCCTTGGTAGCCGAGGCAATGAGAACACACGTCGGCCATTTACTACACTTGGTACCCCAGACAAAATGAGAACACACGACGGCCATTTACTACCCTCGGTACGCGAGGCGATGAGAACACACGACGGCCATTTACTACCCTCGGTACGCGAGGCGATGAGAACACACGACGGCCATTTACTACCCTCGGTAGCCCTTAGGCGATGGGAACACACGACGGCCATTTACTACACTTGGTACCCCAGACCCAATGAGAACACACGACGGCCATTTACTACCCTCGGTACCACTGAAACGATGAGAACACACGACGGCCATTTACTACACTTGCTACCCCAGACACAATGAGAACACACGACGGCCATTTACTACCCTCGGTACCACTGAAACGATGAGAACACATGACGGCCATTTTCTACCCTTGGTAGCCGAGGCAATGAGAACACACGACGGCCATTTACTACCCTTGGTAGCCCTGTCGCGATGAGAACATACGACAGCCATTTATTACCCTCGGTACCTGAGGCGATGAGAACAGACGACGGCCATTTACTACCCTTGGTATCCCCGACACAATGAGAACACACGACGGCCATTTACTACGCTCGGTACCACTGAAACGATGAGAACACACGACGGCCATTTTCTACCCTTGGTAGACGAGGCAATGAGAACACACGTCGGCCATTTAATACCCTCATTACCTGAGGCGATGAGAACACACGACGGCCATTTACTACCCTCGGTAACCCTGAAACGATGAGAACACACGACGGCCATTTACTACCCTCGGTACGCGAGGCGATGAGAACACACGACGGCCATTTACTACCCTCGGTACGCGAGGCGATGAGAACACACGACGGCCATTTACTACCCTCGGTACGCGAGTCGATGAGAACACACGACGGCCATTTACTACCCTCATTACCCGAGGCGATGAGAACACACGACGGCCATTTATTACCCTCGGTACCCAATGCGATGAGAACACACGACGGCCATTTTCTGCCCTCGGTAGCCCTGAGGTGATGAGAACACATGACGGCCATTTACTACCCTCGGTACCCCTTAGGCGATGAGAACACACGACCGCCATTTACTACCCTCGGTAACCCTGAAACGATGAGAACACACGACGGCCATTTACTACACTCGGTACCACTGAAACGATGAGAACACACGACGGCCATTTTCTACCCTTGGTAGCCGAGGCAATGAGAACACACGTCGGCCATTTACTACACTTGGTACCCCAGACAAAATGAGAACACACGACGGCCATTTACTACCCTCGGTACGCGAGGCGATGAGAACACACGACGGCCATTTACTACCCTCGGTACGCGAGGCGATGGGAACACACGACGGCCATTTACTACCCTCGGTATGCGAGGCGATGAGAACACACGACGGCCATTTACTACCCTCGGTACGCGAGGCGATGAGAACACACGACGGCCATTTACTACCCTCGGTACGCGAGTCGATGAGAACACACGACGGCCATTTACTACCCTCATTACCCGAGGCGATGAGAACACACGACGGCCATTTATTACCCTCGGTACCCAATGCGATGAGAACACACGACAGCCATTTTCTACCCTCGGTAGCCCTGAGGTGATGAGAACACACGACGGCCATTTACTACCCTCGGTACCCCTTAGGCGATGAGAACACACGACCGCCATTTACTACCCTCGGTAACCCTGAAACGATGAGAACACACGACGGCCATTTACTACACTCGGTACCACTGAAACGATGAGAACACACGACGGCCATTTTCTACCCTTGGTAGCCGAGGCAATGAGAACACACGTCGGCCATTTACTACACTTGGTACCCCAGACAAAATGAGAACACACGACGGCCATTTACTACCCTCGGTACGCGAGGCGATGAGAACACACGACGGCCATTTACTACCCTCGGTATGCGAGGCGATGGGAACACACGACGGCCATTTACTACCCTCGGTACGCGAGGCGATGAGAACACACGACGGCCATTTACTACCCTCGGTAGCCCTTAGGCGATGGGAACACACGACGGCCATTTACTACATTTGGTACCCCAGACACAATGAGAACACACGACGGCCATTTACTACACTCGGTACCACTGAAACGATGAGAACACATGACGGCCATTTTCTACCCTTGGTAGCCGAGGCAATGAGAACACACGACGGCCATTTACTACCCTTGGTATCCCCGACACAATGAGAACACACGACGGCCATTTACTACCCTCGGTACCCCTGAGGCGTTGAGAACACACGACGGCCATTTACTACCCTCGGTACCCTTGAGGCGTTGAGAACACACGACGGCCATTTACTACACTCGGTACCACTGAAACGATGAGAACACACGACGGCCATTTTCTACCCTTGGTAGCCGAGGCAATGAGAACACACGTCGGCCATTTACTACACTTGGTACCCCAGACAAAATGAGAACACACGAAGGGCATTTACTACCCTCGGTACCCGAGGCGATGAGAACACACGACGGCCATTTACTACCCTCGGTATCCCTGAAACGATGAGAACACACGAAGGCCATTTACTACCCTCGGTACCCGAGGCGATGAGAACACACGACGGCCATTTACTACCCTTGGTATCCCTGAAACGATGAGAACACACGAAGGCCATTTACTACCCTCGGTACCCGAGGCGATGAGAACACATGACGGCCATTTCCTAACCTCGGGAGTCCTGAGGCGAAGAGAATACACGACGGCCATTTACTACCCTTGGTATCCCCGACACAATGAGAACACAGAACGGCCATTTACTACCCTCGGTACCCCTGAGGCGTTGAGAACACACGACGGCCATTTACTACCCTCGGTACCCGAGGCGATGAGAACACACGACGGCCATTTACTACCCTCGGTACGCGAGGCGATGAGAACACACGACGGCCATTTACTACCCTCATTACCCGAGGCGATGAGAACACACGACGGCCATTTACTACCCTCGGTACCCGAGGCGATGAGAACACACGACGGCCATTTACTACCCTTGGTATCCCTGAAACGATGAGAACACATGACGGCCATTTCCTAACCTCGGGAGTCCTGAGGCGAAGAGAATACACGACGGCCATTTACTACCCTTGGTATCCCCGACACAATGAGAACACACGACAGCCATTTTCTACCCTCGGTAGCCCTGAGGCGATGAGAACACACGACGGCCATTTCCTACCCTCGGTACCCCTGACACGATGAGAACACACAACAGCCATTTACTATCCTTAGTACCCCTGAGGCGATGAGAACACACGACGGCCATTTACTACCCTTGGTATCCCTGAAACGATGAGAACACATGACGGCCATTTCCTAACCTCGGGAGTCCTGAGGCGAAGAGAATACACGACGGCCATTTACTACCCTTGGTATCCCCGACACAATGAGAACACAGAACGGCCATTTACTACCCTCGGTACCCCTGAGGCGTTGAGAACACACGACGGCCATTTACTACCCTCGGTACCCCTGAGGCGTTGAGAACACACGACGGCCATTTACTACCCTCGATACCCCTGAGGCGATGAGAACACACGACCGCCATTTACTACCCTTGGAATCCCCGACACAAGGAGAACACACGACGGCCATTTACTACCCTCGGTACCCCTGAGGCATTGAGAACACACGACGGCCATTTACTACCCTCGGTACCCGAGGCGATGAGAACACACGACGGCCATTTACTACCCTTGGTATCCCCGACACAATGAGAACACACGACGGCCATTTACTACCCTCAGTACCCCTGAGGCGATGAGAACACACGACGGCCATTTACTACCCTCGGTACCCGAGGCGATGAGAGCACACGACGGCCATTTACTACCCTCGGTAGCCCTGAGGCGATGAGAACACACGACGGCCATTTACTACACTCGGTACCCCTGAGGCGATGAGAACACACGACGGCCATTTACTACCCTCGGTACCCCGGAGGCGATGAGAGCACACGACGGCCATTTACTACCCTCGGTACCCGAGGCGATGAGAGCACACGACGGCCATTTACTACCCTCGGTAGCCCTGAGGTGATGAGAACACACGACGGCCATTTACTACACTCGGTACCCCTGAGGCGATGAGAACACACGACGGATATTTACTACCCTCGGTGCCCCTGAGGCGATGAGAACACACGATGGCCATTTCCTACCCTCGGTACCCCTGAGGCGATGACAACACACGACGGCCATTTTCTATCCTCTGTAGCCCTGTCGCGATGAGAACACACGACGGCCATTTACTACCCTCGGTAGCCCTGACACGATGAGAACACACGACGGCCATTTACTACACTTGCTACCCCAGACACAATGAGAACACACGACGGCCATTTACTACCCTCGGTACCCCTGAGGCCATGAGAACACATGACGGCCATTTACTACCCTCGGTACCCCTGTGGCGTTCAGAACACACGACGGCCATTTACTACCCTCGGTACCCCTGTGGCGTTCAGAACACACGACGGCCATTTACTACCCTCGGTACCCCTGAGGCGATGAGAACACACGACGGCCATTTACTACCCTCGGTACCCCTGAGGCGATGACAACACACGACGGCCATTTTCTATCCTCTGTAGCCCTGTCGCGATGAGAACACACGACGGCCATTTACTGCCCTCGGTAGCCCTGACACGATGAGAACACACGACGGCCATTTACTACACTTGCTACCCCAGACACAATGAGAACACACGACGGCCATTTACTACCCTCGGTACCCCTGAGGCCATGAGAACACATGACGGCCATTTACTACCCTCGGTACCCCTGAGGCGATGAGAACACACGACGGCCATTTACTACCCTCGGTACCCCTGAGGCCATGAGAACACATGACGGCCATTTACTACCCTCGGTACCCCTGACGCGATAAGGGAAAAGGAGAACTTATCAGAAACTTACCCAGACAACTTACCCTGACCCAAAGTCCCTTCCAAGCTGAAGCCATTGGCCCACTGCCTTCAATGGCCGCTCTGCTTGTCCCTTCTGCGGTTTTGTTTATTCCTCTCTGTGCTGCTTCCGCTATTGATTGGGCTGCTGGTCCGACACCGAGCACCGGCAAAGCTCTCCTTTTAAATGAGTGCTGCCAACCTTCGAGATATTTCGTCGCTGTGTGCTGGTCCTGCTGCTGATTGGGCTGCCGGAAGACCCTGATTAATCAGTGTGTCAAAGGTTATGGGGAGAAGGCAGGAGGATGGGGTTAAGAGGGATAATAAATCAGCCATGATGGAATGGCTGAATTGACTTGATGGGCTGAATGGCCTAATTCTGCTATATTCTCTGTGCTTATAGAAAGAATAGGATTGAACTGGGCTTTTTGAGTGGGACAGACACTGACTGGTGGGGTCACTAGTGCAGGCTCCAACTATTCAACATGTAGGTGAATGATTTGAAAAAACACTGTGAAATGTTGGTCAACGACACAAAATATTATCACTTTGTGGAAACAGCTGAATGAGTTGAACGAAGGCGCATAGAATGAATAAAAGTGAAGAACATGATTGGAAGTTAAATTTCTCTAATTTGCATGAGTCCTGTAAACGCTCTACAAGTAGAATTTTACAGCATCTTAAGAGCATCAGCAGGAAAATGACTGGGTGAAATAGCGAGCTTGTATTCAGCGTTCATCAGGATAATGAATTGATTGTGCGTTTCAGGATGGGGAGGTCGTGAACACACACTGATCCTCATCGAGGGATCAGAAGTGGAAAGGGTGAGCAGTTTCAAGTTCCTGAGTGCCAACATCTCTGAGGTTCAGAGTTCAATTCCAACATCATCAATAATGAATGATTCATATTATGATCTACAGCCAAGGGCTAATGTAACGGTCTATAGCTACTTATCCCACTGAGGGCATGACTACTACACTAACTGTGTTGAGCAGCACGGTAGCACTGTGGGGCATATGGAGTGGCCAGGGAGGGGAGAACGTCTGGTGAAGGGGCTTGTCATGTCCATTCCAGGGCAGCTCACTCATCTTGGGTCCTCACCACGCACTCAATTCTCACCTGTGGCTCTTCCGAGTAACTGTTTACACTCCTGGTACGCCGCTTCGACTGATGGGCTGAACACGGTGAGGGGGTAAGTCAGTTCCGGTGGAGATCTGCCAAGAGTTTCAATGGCCAGGAAGGTGGTTCTGCAAGGCTCCGTGGGAAGCGAAGGACGTGACAAGGCACAGCGGAAGTCATCATTAAATACTGCAACCAAGGGTGACCCCAGTCTCTGATGACTACTCTGACCGCTGGACCTGGGCTTGCGAGATCGAGAGAGTGGAACTGTCCCAGTGCAAAGGCTTTTCCACATTAAAATCTCTACCGCACAGGTCCCCTGTCATTGGACAATAAGATTGGGGTTCAATTGCCACTGCTGACTGTAAGGAGTTTGTACATTCTCCCTGGGACTGTAAGATTCCTCTGGGTGCTCAGGTTTCCTTCCACAGTCCAAAGACGTACAGCTCGGGTTATTGAGTTATGGGCATGCTATGTTGGTGCTGGAAGCCTGGTGACACTTGTGGGCTGCCCAGCACAATCCTCACTGATTTGATTTGATGCAAATGACACATTTCACTGTATGCTTCAGTGTACATATGAGAAATAAAGCCACTCTTTCTCTTTAATCTATCATAGTAAGATTGATAGAGATTGAGGATTATATAACTCACAGCTGTAAGTCTAGAAACAGCTACATGATGTCTCCCATTGCTCTTACGTTGCCATGTACTCTGAGTGGGTCTCGGCAGCTCACCTCTGACCTGAAATCTCTGCTGGCTTGTGGCTATACCCACTCATGGGGGAGGCTTCAGGAATAAACCCTGAGGGAAAATCTGGAGCTGGAGTCCCTAAACCATTCCTACATTGAGTTCAATGCTGACAGGCAACTCCTGTGATGTTACATGTACCAAACTGTATTAGTCTCTGGCATTCCTGTGGATTTATTAGCTGTGTGGAGGGGACACCATGGGCAACAGCTTTCTCTCCATATAACACCTCTCTGACTTGAGTACTGAATGTAGACAACTGGCATGCACCATCCATGGTTGACCCCGACTGACGGAAGACCTCCTCATGCACTCTGCAATTTCGACTCCTAAAAAACCTCTAACTGAAGACATTCCAGATTCCCTTCTTTGGAATATAAAGTCTGTCTTCACACAATATATTCTACATATAATTATATAATGTATTCTACAGCAAATGAAGAACTTTTAATGATTTTATAGTATTCAGAAATAATCTAAATCTTAATTAACTGAAAGCAACTTAGTGAAATAAATAAAACTAAATACAGATGCAACAACTTTAGCAATGATTCACAGCTAAGAAACCTTTGATACAATGGATTCCAGTTAACTGGTCCATCAGTTAATTGGGACAGTAACTTTTTGGGGCAACTCTTAAAGAACAAAAACTATTCAAGAAAATTGCTGGAATTCCTTTTGTTTATTTGGGACAGTATGCTGCTGAATTGAGACAGGAGGCTGTTGCCGAACATTTTTTAACAAGTGTCAGTTGCGTGGCTGTTAGATGCTATACTGTGCTTTGAAAGAAGTTTTTTAGTAGTGTTATTTGTGTGTGTTTGTATTCAAGAAGCAATCATTTTTGTCACTGCTAGTTAGCAAGAAATAAGTAGTGAGACAATTCAGAACTGTTTTGCTTAATCGGGTTCAAGCACTGAGGCTCAGAGATGAACTGTGAAGAATTTGAAGGTATCAACAATCATCTTGAATGTTTCAATGAAAATGAGGATTTGAAGGATGCGATCATCAATACCATTCTATAAAGGCAGTCTATCATCTGCACTAAGTGTCTTCGCTGATTTTGTTCATTTACAGTCAATTAAAAGAACATGGCAGCATACAGAGGATGAATTCCTCCATCGATAACTATTACGAACTAATACATAGTTTTGTGGTACTATAGTAGTATTGGTAATGTTCTAATTTGTTCTGTATTCTATTTAAATACATAATTTGTTACTCAGTTTAATGGTGGTTTTTCTTTTTTATACCTTTTTAATGATTTCCATAAAACCTCAGCTGATAGGGGTAGCTGTTTAATTGGGACAAAATGTACTTGTCTCAGTGTGTCCCAATGACCGGGAATCCACAGTATTCTGCATCAATGGATAAGCCAATATTAACGTTTCTTTTTAATGCCTTGGTAAACTCGTTGGAGTTATGGATGAGAAAGAGGGATCACAAAAAGAACAGAACATTACAAAAATAATGACAACACTGCTCCCACAAAACATCAGCAGAGAGAAAGCAGTTTCACGTTCATGTAGCTCCAGTATTCAATTTCTTTGGATCTTTTTGTTTAAATACAATTATATAATAGATCAACTTGAAGATCATTCAATGGTCTGTAAAATCATTCTTTAAAGACATCTTACACATATAAATTTAAATGTATTGTCCTTTTTTGTTTCATATTAATTTACAGTTGAAATGTCAGTTCTGCATTAATTTCAATAATTCTAAATCTGATCATCCGATTCTTTACTTACTAGTCTCCTGAATAGAGGCAGCAGAGTTAAACTGCACACCCCATGGGTCACTTGTCGAGTAAATCTGTCGGGACAGGTGAGGGAACGCATTACTGTGAGTCAAGCTAAAGGTGAATAGGTTTCTGTCCCTTTCCTCTACAACATGGTTCCCATTTAACATGTTTGACATGAGGCTTTCACTTTCCGTTGTTGCTGTTTTGCCGATAAAGATCTGGGAATTTTGAGAATCTCCACTAAAGTGCTTCTCAGTATTGTCCAGTTCCCTTGTGCTTGCCTTTGGAATTCTGTCTTCTTCTTTCGGCAGAATGTTGTTGCCGTTTTCATTGGAGGTTGTGCTTTGAGATGGGCCACCCTGTGGGTACAGAAGGCTGCCGGAGTGCCAGGCAGCAGGTTTACGGCCCCGGCGAGGCCGCGGCAGGCGACAGCTCAGCCTCTTGATGTGTCTGTGCAGGTGGTCAGAGCGGGTGAAGCTCTTGAAGCAGTGGACACATTGGTAAGGACGGACTCCTGTGTGTATCCGCATGTGGTTCTTTAGGTCATAATTGTGCACAAATCTGGAACTGCAGTGAATACACGTGTAGGGTCTCTCCCCTGTATGCTTCCGCATGTGAATCTTCAACTTGTCTTGTCTGTAAGCAAAAGAAATTACATAAGATCACAGAGGAAACAGTAGCACAAATTTGACAATATGTTCAATGTTCAAGATACTTGATTCCTCATTTCCACAGATGCTGCCTGTCCTGCTGAGTTCCTCCAGCATTATGTGTGTGTTGTTCTGGTTTTTCAACATCTGCCAAATCTCTTGTGTTTATGATCAGTTATGATCTTGTACCTTATTGTCTACCTGCACTGCACTTTCTCTGTGGCTGTTAGACTTGCTTCTACATTCTGCTTCAATGCACTGTGTGATGATCTGAGCTGAGTTGCACCAACAATATGCAAGACAAGCTTTTAGAACCACAGAACATTACAGCACAGAAACGGGCCTTTTGGCCTTTCTTGGCAGTGCCGAACCATTTTTCTGCCTAGTCCCTCTGACCTGCACCTGGACCATATCCCTCCATACACCTCTCATCCATGTACCTGGCCAAGTTTTTCTTAAATGTTAAAAGTGAGCCCGCATTTACCACTTCATCTGGCAGCTCATTCCACACTCCCACCATTCTCTGTGTGAAGAAGCCCCCCCCCCAGTGTTCCCTTTAAACTTTTCCCCCTTCACCCTTAACCCATGTTCTCTGTTTTTTTTCTCCCCTAACCTCAGTGCATTCACTCTATCTATACCCATCATAATTTTATATACCTCTCTCAAATCTCCCCTCATTCTTCTACGTTCCAGGGAGATCTGATGGTGGAGGGGAGGAATCTGTCCCTGAAAGACTGAATGTGTGTTCAGACTCCTCTACCTCCTGCTTGATGGCAGCAATGAGAAGACGGTAGGTGTGTCCAGGGTGATGGGGGTTGTAAATGATGAGTGCCACCTTTTGAAGATGATGTGGAGTCCAGAGCCCATGATGGCTCCCTCTGCCAAGATGTGCTGTAAAGCCTTTGTCTTTGGACACAGGCGAGTATACCATCACTCTGCACCGCTGACACGCGTGCTTTCTATGGACCAATTTCACCCTTACATGTAGCCTTTTACTTCCACGGGAACGTAATCCAGGGCTATCAATCCCAAATGTTGCACATGAGTTGAATAAAGCAATTCAGCAAAAGAAGAAAGAATGCAAAATGCTAAAAAAAATTCAGTGTTCTTTGAATAACACAGTGAGGATATGAACAGCAACTTGAATCACTGGGAGAGGCCCAGGAGAGAGTAGCTCAGCTGACACATATATTTACTGATGCAACTATTTTATTTATTTATATTTATTGTGCTTTTTAAATTATTATTATTGTGTTCTTTATCTTATTGTGTTTTTTTTGTGCTCTATTGGATCCAGAGTAACAATTATTTTATTCTCCTTTACGCTTGTGTACTGGAAATTGCATTAAACAATCATATCTTGAATGTTGACTAGCACAGAACTCCTTTGAATGCCAAAGTTTCTAGGTGCTGTACTAACATGCAAAGATAAAAATTAAGGATTAGCAACACACACAGAATACTGGAGGAACTCAGCAGGCCAGGCAGCATCTATTGAAAAGGGTAGAGTCAAAGTTTTGGGCTGAAACCCTTCAGCAGAACTGAAGAAAAAAAGATAAGGAGTAGATTTAAAAATGATGGGAGGAGAGAGAGAAACACAAGGTGATAGGTGAAGCCGAGAGGGGTAGGGATGAAGTAAAGAGCTGAGAAGTTGCTTGGGGAAAGAGATACTGGGGAGAAGGGGGAGTGCGATAGGAGAGGACAGAAGTGCATGGAAAAAAGAAAAGGGGGGAGAAGGGGGGAGGAGCACCAGAGGGAGGTGACGGGTGGGCAAGGAGATAAGGTGAGGGAGGGAAGAGGGGATGGGGAATGGAGAAGTGGGGGGCATTACCAGAAGTTTGAGAAATTGATGTTCATGCCATTAGGTTGGAGGCTACTGAGATGGAATACAAGGTGTTGTTCCTCCAACAGTGGAGGATAGACATATCGGAATGGGAACAAGAACTTTGCCTTTTCTCAGCCCATGTCTGAAAGTCCACCTACACTTCTCTGCATCGAATGGAGGAGCAGTTTGGCTTTCGTGCATGTACATTACTTTGATATTGTGAAGGATCAACTCCTGAGGAAATAGAACTGTGTAGGAACGGAGAAAAAAATGTGGATTAATTCTACATTTGGCAGTGGGAGACAATATTTGGCTTGCCACCAAAACAACTAAAAATAAAATACCAGTTGGACCTTTAGTAGAGGCACAGATGGAATGCTTGGCAGCAACCCTTGGATGCCATGTCACTGAGTCCAGAAAGGAATCTGCATGTGTGAAGGAAAATTTAAGAAGACTTTGTAAAATGTTTTTATTTTGGTAGACCTTGGCAAAGCTTCCCTAACAGAGTGGTACCACAACACTGCAAAGTTGAGTTTGCTCGATGCCTTGTTGGTCTAACTTTGTAATATTCAATGTAAACTTGTCAACAATGACACATTCCTATTTAACATTTGCTTCTAAACGCAGCTGTGTGGACTTAAATACACTTGTCATCAGTGATATATACTAATTGTGGTGGTGGGGTGAATACGTCTATACCAAAGGGGGTACAAGGTACTCCAACACTCCACTAGCCTGCGTCACCCTTGGGCAAGGTGTAGCACCAGATTAACCACCCAATCAAGGTCATGTGAAGCTACGGCAGCAGGTGCTGGATGGTCATATGAACAGCTGGTGGATATCACAAGTCCTGGTTATGCAACCATTGACGATAGGCATGATAATCTCTGAACAGCATTGATAATGGCTGGTGTCACTGATCTTGTAAAGACACTGCCCAGAAGAAGGCAATGGCAAACCACTTCTGCAGATAAATCTGCCAAGAATAATCATGGTCATGGAATTCGAATCAGAATCAGGTTTATCACCGGTATGTTATGAAATTTGATAAATTAATGGCAGCAGTACAATGAAATAGATGATAAATAAATACAGAGGAAAAAACAGAGTTACATGAAGATTATATCTATGCCTATTAAATACATGACACACAAAACACTGGAGGGACTCAGCAGATCCCTGAGGCCCTCCACTGGTCACTGTCCTCCATGCAGAATATGACCTGTCTACAACCACTCTTTGCCTTCTGTGGGCAAGCCAGTTCTGGATCCACAAAGCAATGTCCCCTTGGATCCATGCCTCCTTACTTTCTCAATAAGCCTTGCATGGGGTACCTTATCCAATGCCTTGCTGAAATCTAAATACACTACATCTACTGCTCTTCCTTCATCAATGTGTTTAGTTACATCCTCAGAAAATTCAATCAGGTTCGTAAGGCACAACCTGCCCTTGACAAAGCCATGCTGACTATTCCTAATCATATTATGCCTTTCCAAATGTTCATAAATCCTGCCTCTCAGGATCTTCTCCATCAACTTACCAACCACTGAAGTAAGACTTGCTGGTCTATAATTTCCTGGGCTATCCCTACTCCCTTTCTTGAATAAGGGAACAACATCCGCAACTCTCCAATCCTCCAGAACCTTTCCCGGCCTCAATGAAAATGCAACGATCATTGCCAGAGGCTCAGCATTCTCCTCCCTCGCCTCCCACAGTAGCCTGGGGTACATCTCATCCGGTCCCGGTGACTTATCCAACTTGATGCTTTCCAAAGGCTCCTGCACATTCTCTTTCTTAATATCTACATGCTCAAGCTTTTCAGTCCACTTCCAGTCATCATTACAATCATATAGATCCTTTTCCGTAGTGAATACTGAAGCAAAGTATTCATTAAGTACCTCTGCTATCTCCTCCAATTCCATACACACTTTCCCACTGTCACACTTGATTGGTCCTATTGGCTCATGTCTTATCCTCTTGCTCTTCACATTCTTGTAGGATGTCTTGGAGTTTTCCTTAATCCTGTCCGCCAAGGCCTTCTCTTTGCCCCTTCTGGCTCTCCGAATTTCATTCTTAAGCTCCTTCCTGCCTTATAATCTTCTAGATTCCTATCATTACCTAGTTTTTTGAACCTTTTGTAAGCTCTTCTTTTATTCTTGACTAGATTTACAACAGCCTTTGTACACCACGGATCTTGTGCCCTACCATCCTTTCCACGTCTCATTGGAACGTACCTACTCAGAACCCCATGCAAATATCCCCTGAACATTTGCCACATTTCTTCCGTACATTTCCCTGAGAACATCTGTTTCCAATTTATGCTTCCAAGTTCCAGCCTGATAGCTTCATATTTCCCCATACTCCAATTACACGTTTCCCTAACTTGTCTGTTCCTATTCCTCTCCAATGCTATGGTAAAGGAGATAGAATTGTGATCACTATCTCCAAAATGCTCTCCCACTGAGAGATCTGACACCTGACCAGGTTCATTTCTAATACCAGATCAAGTACAGCCTCTCCTCTTGTAGGCTCATCTGCATACTGTGTCATTAAACCTTCCTGAACAACCTAACAAACTCCACCCCATCTAAATCTGTCACTCTAAGGAGATGCCAATCAATATTTGGGAAATTAAAATCTCCCGCCACAACAACCCTGTTTTAATTATTCCTTTCCAGAATCTGTCTCCTTATCTGCTCCTTGACGTCCCTGTTACTACTGGGTGGTCTATAAAAAACACTCAGTGCTGTTATTGACCCTTCCTAATGGTGCATAGTTCCCTGAAGGTGGAATTTCATATGGATAGTGTGGTGAAGAAAGCTTTTGGTATGCTGCCTTTATAAATCAGAGCATTGAGTATAGGAGTTGGGATGTAATGTTAAAATTGTACAAGGCATTGGTGAGGCCGAATTTGGAGTATTGTGTACAGTTCTGGTCACCGAATTATAGGAAAGGTATCAACGAAATAGAGAGAGTACAGAGAAGATTTACTAGAATGTTACCTGGGTTTCAGCACCTAAGTTACAGGGAAAGGCTGAACAAGTTAGGTCTTTATTCTTTGGAGCGTAGAAGGTTGAGGGGGGACTTGATAGAGGTATTTAAAATTATGAGGGGGATAGATAAAGTTGACGTGGATAGGCTTTTTCCACTGAGAGTAGGGGAGATTCAAACAAGAGGACATGAGTTGACAGTTAGGGGGCAAAAGTTTAAGGGTAACACGAGGGGGAATTTCTTTACTCAGAGAGTGGTAGCTGTGTGGAACGAACTTCCAGTAGAAGTGATACAGGCAGGTTCGGTATTGTCATTTAAAGTAAAATTGGATAGGTATATGGACAGGGAAAGAATGGAGGGTTATGGGCTAAGTGCGGGCCAGTGGGACTAGGTGAGAGTAAGCATTCAGCACGGACTAGAATCAGGAGATGGCCTGATTCCGTGCTGTAATTGTTATATGGTTATATTCCTAACTTCCACCCACAGAGACTCCGTAGACAAACCCTCCATGACTTCCCCCTTTTCTGCAGCTGTGACACTATCTCTGATCAACAGTGCCACGCCCCCACCTCTTTTACCTCCCTCCCTGTCCTTTTTGAAACATCTAAAGCCTGGCCCTTGAAGTAGCCATTCCTGCCCCTGAGCCATCCAGGTCTCTGTAATGGCCACAACATCATAGCTCCAAGTATTGATCCACGCTCTAAACTCATCCGCTTTGCTCATAATACTCCTTGCATTAAAATAGACACATCTCAAACCATCAGTCTGAACACATCCCTTCTCTATCACCTGCCTATCCTCCCCTCTCACACTGCCTACAATCTTTCTCTATTGGTGAACTAACCACCCCTTCCCCAGTCTCTTCAGTTCTGTTTCCATCCCCAGCAATTCTAGTTTAAACTCTCCCCGATAGCCTTAACAAACTTCTCCGCCAGGATATTGGTCCCCCATGGGATTCAAGTGCAAACCGGTCTTTATGTACAGGTCACACCTGCCCCAGAAGAGGTCCCAGTGATCCAGAAATCTGTATCCCTGTCCCCTGCTCCAATCCCTCAGCCATGCATTTATCCTCCACCTCATTCTATTCCTATTCTCACTGTCATGTGGCGCAGGCAGTAATCCCAAGATTACTACCTTCAGGGTGCTGCTTCTCAATTTTTTTCCACTCCCCACAGTCTGTTTTCAGGATCTCCTCCCTTTTCCTTCCTATGTCATTGGTACCACTATGTACCACAACCTCAGCCTGTTCTCCTTCCCACTTCAAGGTATCGTGGACACGATCAAAAACATCCCAGACCCTGGCACCTGGGAGGCAAACTACCATCTGCATTTCTTTCCTGCCTATCTGACCCCCTAACTATAGAGTCCCTTATCACTGCTGCCATCCTCTTCCTTTCCCTACCCTTCTGAGCCACAGGGCCAGACTCTGTGCCAGAGACCCAGCCACTGTTGCTTCCCCCAGGTAGTCCATTCCCCCCAACAGTACTCAAGCAGGAATACCTATTGTTACGGGGCACAGCCAGTGGGGTACTCTCTAGTACCTGCTTCTTGCCCTTCCCTCTCCTGACTGTTACTCATTTCTCTGTCTCCTGTCATCCCGGGGTGACTACCTGCCTATAGCTCCTCTTTATCAACTCCTCACTCTCCCTGACCAGGCGAAGGTCATCGAGCTGCATCTCCAGTTTCCTAACGCAGTCCCTAAGGAGCTGCAGCTCAATGCACCGGGTGCAGATGCGGCCGTCCGGGAGGCCAGGAGTCTCCAGGACCCCCCACATCTGTCACCGAGCGCAGAAAACCGGCCTCACACACATACTTTCTGTCTTTATTTTAAACAGATAACCTACCTGGCCTCAACCCCTTATCACCTAAACCCCGTTAAGCCAAAGCCTTCCTACTCTGTCTCCCACTACTCTGTCACCCGCTCCTCCGATGCCCACTTTGTAAATCTGTCTTCCTTTTAAACTCTTCCCACTGTTCTCACTGGTCGACCTCCAAGTGCTTGCACAGTCGTGCCCTGTTCAAACCGCTGAAGGTTCTCCAGACCGTCTAACATCCTTGTAAATTTTCTCTGTACTCTCAACCTCTCTTCCCTTTAGGTAGATGACCAAAACTGCATACAATATTCCAAATTAGGCCTCAGTAATGTCTTATACAACTCCAACAGAACACCCCATCTTCTGTACTCAATAGATTGATTTATAAAGGCCAACGTGCCAAAAGCTTTCTTTACAACCCTATCAACCTGTGATGCCAACTTCAGCAAATTAAGGACCTGCACTTCCAGTTCCCTATGATCTACCACACTCCTCAGTGCCCTAATGTTCACTGTATAAGACTTACTCGGTTGGTCCTGCTAAAGTGCAAAACCTCATACTTGTCTGTTTTAATGCACATCTTTCTGTGAGCCAGGATAGTCTAATCCCTAATCTCGGTGTCATCTGCAAATTTGCTGATCCAATTAACAACATGATTGTCCATATCATTGATATAGATGACAAACAATAAAGGACCCAGCACTGACTGAGGCAAACCACTAGTCAGAGGCCGCCATTCTGAGAGGCACCCCTCTACTACCACTCTCTGATTACCCTCACAAAGCCAAAGTCTCATCCAATTTACTACCTCATCCTGAATGATAAGTGACTGAACCTTCTTGACCAGCCTCCCATGTGAGACCTTGTCAAATGCCTTGCTAAAGTCCATGTAGACAGCATCCACTGCCTTGCCTTCATCCACTTTCCTGCTAACTTCCTTGAAAAACTCTCCAACACTGGTTCGACAAGACCTACCATGCATGAAGCCACGCTGACTATCCTTGATCAGTCCATGTCTATCCAAATGCTTAGAATACCTTCCAATGACTTACCCACAACTGATGTCAGACTCACTGGCCTATAATTACCTGGTTTCTGTTTACAGACTAATTTTTAACAGCAGAATAACATTGGCTATCCTCCAGCCTCTGGTACCTCTCCTGTCACTGAGGATGGTTTAAATATCTCTGCTAGGGCCCCGGCAATTCCTGCAATTGCCTCCCGTAGGGTTTGAGGGAACACCTGGTCAGGCCCTGGGGATACATCCATCCTGATTTGCCTCAAGGTAGCAAACACTTCCTCCTCTGGAATCTGTACAGGGTCCATGAAGGTGATACCGCTTTGCCTCACTTCTATAGATTCCTGAGTAAATCCAGATGCAACGAATGTACTTACAACTCCCCCATCTGTTTTGGCTCCACACACAGATTACCATTCTGATCTTCCAGAGGACCAATTTTGTCCTTTGCAATCCTTTTGCTCTTGACATATCTGTAGAATCCTTTAGGATTCTCCTTCACCTTGTCAGCTTGATCTTCTTTCATGCCTTCTTTTACCCTTCCTGATTTCTTTCTTAAGTGTCTTCTTGTGCTTCTTAAACTCCATTAGCACCTTATTTGTTCCTACTTGTCCTTTCCTCCTATTCACCTCCTTTTTTCTTAACCAGGACCACAATATCTCTTGAAAACCAAGGTTCCCTGCACTTACCCTCTTTACCTGACAGGCACATGCAAATTTTGTACTCTCAAAATGTCATTTTTGAAGACCTCCCATCTACCAAGTAGACCTTTGCCAGAAGACAGCTTGTCCCAATTCACACTTGCCAGGTCATTTCTGATACTGTCAAAACTGGCCTTTCTCAAATTTGGAATCTTAACTGGACCAGACCTATCTTTTGCATACTTACTTTGAAACTAGTGGCATTGTGATCACTGAAATAAAAGTGTCCCCTACACAAGCTCTGTCACCTGCCCTGTCCCATTCCCTAACAGCAGATCCAGTATCATACACTCTCTGGTTGGGAATTCTACGTACTGATGATGGAACCTTTCCTGAACACATTTGACAAACTTTATTCCATCTAGTCATTTTACAGTATGGGATTCCAGTCAATACGTGGGAAGCTCCAGGAGCTGATCCATGCCCTGAGCTCATCCACCTTTCCTACGATACTTCCTGCATTGAAATACACACAGCTCGGGACACTGGTCGCACCATGTTCAACCTTTTGATTCCTGACTTTGTCTGAGATCTTACCAACATCTGCCTCCACAACCTCTTCACTAACTGTTCTGGCACTCTGGTTCCCATCCCCATGCAACTCTAGCTTAAACCTCACCTGCAGCATTAACAAACTTTCCTGTTAGGATATTAGTCCCCCTCCAGTTCAGGTGCAAACTGTCCCTTCTGTACAGATCCCACCTTCCCTGGAAGAGAGACCAATGATCCAGAAATCTTACACCCTCCCTCCTACACCAACTCCTTGGCCACATGTTTAACTGTATAACCTTCCTAGTTCTGGCCTCACTAGCACGTGACGTGGGTAACAATCCAGCTATCACAACCCTGGAGGTTCTGCCTTTTAACTTAGCACCTCACACCCTGAACTCCCTACGTACAACCTCGTCATTCATCCTACTCATATCAATGGTACCTACATGAACCACGACCTCTGGTTGTTCACCCTCCCAACTAAGAATGCTGGGGACTGAACCTGAGATGTCCTAGACCCCGGAACCCCTGGAGGCAACATACCATCTGGGAATCTCACTCTTGCCCACAGAACCTCCTGTCTGTTCACTTAACTTACGAATCCCCTGTCATCACAGCGTGCCTCTTTTCCCCCTTCCCTTTTGACAGGTAGACTCACTGTCAGAGACCCAGCCACTTACTGTTAGATCAATGCCCCACCCCACCATCAACAGTATCCAAATTGACATATGACATACCTGTTGTTGAAGGGGTGGCCACAGGGGTACCCTGCACTGGATCCACCTCTTTCCCTTCCTGACTGTCACCTGGTTTCCTGTGTCCTGTACTTTTGGTGTAACTACCTCTCTGTGTCTCCTATCTATCACCCCCTCGGCCTCCTGAATGACCCAGAGTTCATCCAGTTCCAGCTCCAACTTCTGAACACAGTTTGTTAGAAGCTGCAGCTGGATGTACTTCTCACAGTTGTAGTGTTCAGGGACTCTGGAGGTCTCCAGGATTTATTTCCTGGATTAAACTGATTTATCATACCCCGGTAGCTGCGGTTTTAACTAATAATCAAAAGTATCCTTACTTTAGATTATATAGAGGTACCTGTCAGGGCTGTCCCCTCAGTCCTTTATTATTTAATTTGGCTTTAGAACCACTTG
The DNA here is from genome assembly GCF_030144855.1 of Hypanus sabinus. Classification (NCBI taxonomy): domain Eukaryota; kingdom Metazoa; phylum Chordata; class Chondrichthyes; order Myliobatiformes; family Dasyatidae; genus Hypanus; species Hypanus sabinus. The sequence goes on along the minus strand of NC_082719.1, from coordinate 105,332,843 downwards.
CTATTGCTCTTAGGGATTCTAATTCTGTGCAGGGTATTAGGAGAGGGGATAAATTACATAAGGTTTGGTTATACGCGAATGATTTATTAGTTTACATTTCAAATCCTAAGAAATCTATTCCTTCTATGTTATCTATATTTATTGAATTTGGTACTTTTTCCAGGATATAAACTTAATTTACATAAAAGTGAATTATTTCCTATTAATAATTATTCTGATTATTATGATCAAATACCTTTTAATATTGCCAAAAACCATTTTACTTACCTTGGTATCAAAATTACAAAAAAGTTTTAAAGACCTATATAGGTATAATTTTTTTCCCTTTAGTTGAATATACTCAACAGGCACTTTCTAAATGGTCGCCTATGTCAATGTCATTGATAGGTCAAATAAATGCTATAAAAATGGTTATTCTACCGAAATTTTTATATATATTTCAAGCAGTTCCCTCTTTTGTTCCAAAAACATTTTTTGATAAAATAGATTCTTTGATTTTATCTTATGTTTGGATAATAAAAGCTCTAGAGTGAATAAACTTTTATTGCAAAAATCAAAAAAAGATGGAGGGCTGGCTTTACCAAACTTTAGATTTTATTATTGGGCAATTAATATTCGTTATATTACTTTTTGGATTTATGATATAGACGACCAAGATCACTCTTCATGGTTACAGCTGGAGGAAAATTCAGTAATGGGGTTTTCGTTAGCTTCTTTATTAGGAGCTCCTCTTCCGTTTTCGCTCTCCAGACTAGGTAGACAAGCTCTTAACCCTATTGTTAAACATACTTTAAAAATTTGGTTTCAATTTCGTAGATTTTTTGAATTAAATGAATTAAATTAATTTCTAGTAATATTTATTCTAATTTCTTTTTTAAACCATCAGCTTTGGATAAGGCTTTTTTAACATGGAAAATTAAGGGAATTAAAACTTTTTTAGATTTGTTTTTACAAGACTGTTTAATGTCTTTTTCACAGTTAATGGATAAATATGATATCTCCAATACACATTTTTTCAGGTATTTACAGGTTAGGAATTTCTTACGTGATTTTTTACTGAATTACCCCTTGGCCTGCTCTTCAAATTTGGCTTATGTTATTTTTCAGTTTAAACCTTTTCAAAAACGATTAATAGCTATCATTCATAAACAGTTAATGAATGCTCGCATGTCGCCTAATGATAGGGTTCAACATACCTGGGAAGTAGAACTTCAACATTCACTCTCAGATAATCAATGGAGTAAAATTTATTACTTAGTCAATAATTCATCTATCTGCGCATGCCATATCTTAATTCAGTTTAAGACAGTACATAGGGCCCATATGTCCAAAGATAAATTGGCACATATTTTTCTGAATATAAGCCCTATATGTGACAGATGTAACACAAAAATGACTACTTTAACTCATATGTTTTGGTCATGTGCAAGTTTAAATAATTTTTGGAGGGATGTGTTTGGAATATTATCTAAAGTTATAGATATGGATGTTCAACCTAATCCACTTACAGCAATTTTTGGGATCATTCCAGAGGAAGCAAGCAAAGTGTCTGCTTCAGCCCAACATGTGATAGCTTTTTCAACTTTACTGGCTAGGAGAGCTATTTTGCTACACTGGAAAGAATCTAATCCACCTACTGTTTTCTATTGGCTCTCCTCCATTATGTCATGTCTAAGCTTGGAGAAAATTAGAAGCCAGACATTTAATACATCCTTTAATTTTGATCAAGTCTGGTGACCCTTTATTCAATATTTTCAAATGATTTAATTTATTTTTATTTATTTATCTTTTAAAAATTCTCTTTGGGGAAAATCCTTATCCATGAAGGTTCGGAGATGACTGGAAGGATGTGTTTCTTTTTCTCTCTCTCTGTTTTTTCTAATTTTATCCTCAATTGGACTGCCCAATCTTTCTTTGTCTTTACTTTTTTTCTCTTTCTTTATTTTGTTTTTTGTTTCAGTTTAGTTAGTGGTTTTCTTTTTCCTTATCAATAAAATTTGCAATTTTTTATGATTGTTATGAGGAATTGTAGTTTTTTGACTATTGTATATATAACAGCATAATATTTTACTTATTTTATTTTGATATTATATACTTTCTGTTTTTACTATTGCAGTTAATATGTCTTTTATATTATCTACTTGTTAAACTCCTCTTCCGATTTGTATATTTATTTGGAAATGAATAAAAAAGATTGAAAAATGAAATGGAGGTCTCCCTGTCCTCCCACATCCCACAAGAGGTGCATTCCACCAACCTGCCTGGCATCTGTATAGTGCTAACTGAGTGGATGTGAAAAAGGGAAAAAAGCTTTGCTTTGCTTTTTGTCACTGAAGCCTCTCTTCGCCAAAGCCTTGAAGTTGATGCTTCAAGATCACTACTCTGACTCTGTCTACTCAGACAACAGTGACTGCAGAGATGGACACTCTGCTCCCTTCTATCTTCTTCTAATTTTCTTTTGCTCATCAATCCCAAATATTGATTGGTTGTTGGTTAAAGCTTCATTACGCTGCCGTGACCCGCTTTTGCCTTTATCTACTCAGGCGGTGGACCTGAGTGAAATTCCCTCCTCTCAAACTTTTGATGTCTGGATTAGCTGCAGGTCAAAGCTCAGTTATGCTGCCTTCATCTGCCACTGCCTTTTTCTAATTGGACAGGCACCTGAGTGAGATCCCCTCCTCTCAGACTTCTGATGTTTGGTTGTTATTGTCTTCCTTTACTGACATGCCAGTGTTTCCTCGAGTGGAAGACTTTTCACTCATATAGTTCCTGCTGGTGTCTAGTGAAGCCTCAGATACTCTGACTGGAACATTTTCAATCCTGATTACACTGAGGTTTTGATCACTGGTGTATCAGAAAATCCCAAATGAGATCTGCTTTCAAGTTGGAATGAAGGAGGTTGAGAGGTGACTTGATAGAGTCATACAAGATGAAAAGAGGCATAGATCATGTGGATTGTCACAGACTTTTACCAAGGACGGAAATAGTTAATATAAAGGGGCATCATTTTAAGGTGGTTGCAGGAAAGTATAGGGAGGATAGCAGAGGAAAGTTCAGGGAGTGGTGGGTGTGTGGAATGTCCTGCTGGGGTGGTGATGGAGGCAGATACATTAGAGAATTTAAATTCAAAGTTCAAAGTAAATTTATTATGAAAGTACACTTAGGCCACCATACACAACTCTGAGATTAATTTTCTTTTAAGAAACTTTGACAGTCGCATGGATGGTCTATGTGGGAGGGAAGGGGGAGATTGATCTTAGAGTTGGTTAAAAGGCTGGCTCATTGTGGGACTGAGGGCCTGTATTGGGCTGTACTGTTGTTTCAAACAATCTAAAGCATTGCATATCACACACACAACCTTGGAGTTGAGCAACAAACTGCTATTCACAAATGCTGCACTGTAAATTCCAGCATTTTCTCTTTTAAATAGGATTGTTTTCACAGCTGAAGGTTTCGCTGCAGGATTGATGATGTGAACATATACACTGAACTGATAGTTGACCATTATGTGTGTTAGCTACTCCTGCGGCAAACCACTAATAACAATCTGATGGTACAATTAACTTCAGACAGAAAGCACAGAAAAATAGTTGATACAGTTATTCCACTGTGTCGGAAAACCTGCTGACAATCACACTGTACAATTATTCTCAGCCAACAGGAAAATGCTCTCCAATGATAAGAACAATAACGTTGGGATGGAGAGGGAATTAGAATTGGAGAGTTATTCAGCAAGGAACGGTGATGACAGTACTGTATCAGGCTGAACTCATTGTTTTTATTGTGATAAACAGAAGCCTGGAAAATGAACACCATATTGCACCACCCAGGACATGCCCTATTCATCAGTGAAGGAGGAACAGGAGCCTGAATTCACACACTCAACACATCAGGAACAGCTACTCCCCCTCTGCCACCAGATACTTGAACGGTCCATGAACCCAAGAACACCAGCCCACTATTTTAGGCCATAAGACCATAGCAGCAGAACTAAGCAATGTGGCTCATTCATTCACAGCTGATTTATTATCTCTCTGTACCCCATTTTCTTGACTTCTCCCCATAATCTTTCATTCTTCAAAACTCCTCATACATTAATCCTTTCATTCCCAGTATCAGTCTTGTAAACCCCCTCTGGACTCTCTCTAATCCAGTATATTGTTTCTTAGATGAGAGGCCCAAAACTGCTCACTGAGTGCAGTCTGACCAGTGCCCTCAGTATTACAGTACTTCCATATTCTAGTCCTCTTGAAATAAATGCTAACGTTGTATTTGCCTTCCTGACCACAGACCTAACCTGCAAGTTAACTTCTAGGGAACCTTACATGAAGACTCACAAGTCCCTTTGTACCTCTGGTTTCTGAATTTTCTCCCCATTTAGAAAATAGCCTACACCTTTATTCCTTCTACCAAAGTGCATGACTGTGCATTTCCCTACACTACATTCCATCTGCCACTTTGCCCATTTTCACAATCTATCCAAGTCCTACGGACTCCCTGCTTCCTCAACACTACTTGCCCCTGCACCCATCTATGAACTTGGCCTCAAAGCCATCAATTTGAGCATCCAAGCCATTGATATATAACATGCAAAGAAGTGGTCCTGACACCAAATCCTGCGCAAAGCCACTAGACACTGACAGGCAACCAGAAAAGGCTCCCTTTACTCCCACTCCTTGCCTCCTGCCAGTCGGCCAATCTTCTATCCATGCTAGTAATTTGCTCTCTTTGCACCACTTGCTTATCTCTCATATTTTTTGTTGGAACTTGTGATTTTTTTAAAATGTATTGCACTGTACTGGTGCCACAACACAATACAGTGAACCTATAAGACCATAATGCCACAAGGCGTGTCATACGAAGAGCATTTGGCGGCTCCGGGCCAGTATTCACTGGAATTGAGGAGAGTGAGGGATGACGACATTGAAACCTATCGAATGGTGAAAGACCTTGATAAACTGGAGGTGGAAAGGGTGTTTCCTATGATGGGATAGTTTAGGACCAGAGGAATCAGCCTCAGAATAGAGGGTGTCCTTTTAGAACAGAGATGAGGAGGAATTTCTTTCATTAGAGAGTGTTGAATCTGTGGAATTCTTTGCCACAGACAGCTGTAGATGCCATGTCTTTATGTATATTTAAGCCAGAGGTTGATAGATTCCTGACTGGTCAGGGCATGAAGGGATACGGGGAGAAGGGAGGAGACGGGACTGAGAGGAAAATTGGATCAGCCATGAGGAAATGACGGAGCAGATTCAATGGGCTGAATGGCCTAATTCAGAATTAAATCAAGTCAGTTCCGCCATACCACCATGGCTGATTACTTATCCCTCTCTACCCCATTCTCCTGCCTTCTCATCACAACTTTTGGCAGCCTGACTAAGTAAGAACTTATCAACCTCCACCTGAAATACACTCAGTGATGTGGCCATCTGAGTATGTCAATGATAATAAACCTGATTCTGATTCACCAAAGGACCAGTGGGATAAATTATGTACAAACCCTTAACAATCTTTCTCATAGTTTGAGGGACTGATACACAAAAGCTGATTGCTCTTAGTTTGCTCTTGTCAAACTAGGATATGATTCCACAACTACCAGATGCTCCAAACAATACTGATGTGTATGTCTCAATTGG